>NC_077227.1:239914470-240219470 GCF_027887165.1 Monodelphis domestica | reverse complement strand
TTGATGTTGTTTTTTTTTTCAAATTGCTCCTATATCTTTTTGACAGAGTTGTTTCATTTGGAAGGAAAGAGTGCTACAAGTAAGAACTGTGGAAGGACAATATGCTTCTTGCAAATTGCAATCATTTGGCAGTTTCTCTTTTGCTTTGAATAACACCAGGAAATTTAATATATCTGACCAAGTTACAAACTACCTGAGGATTTAGGCAAAGAGATTATGAAAGGATCTATGAAGTTTAACTTCGTAACACAAAGTTACTGATAACTTTGTCATCGAAAATACCTTTTCAACATTTTTTGGAATAATGTAATGTGAAAACTTAAGGATTTGAAATCAGAGGACTTGAGTTCAAATCTTGGCTCTGACCCTGTGTGATTAACCAGCTGTGTGAATTTAGGTAAATTAATTAACTTCTATTGTCATCAGTATCCTCATCTGCAAAATGAGTGGCATTGATGACTTAGAAGGTCACTTCCAGCTACATATATATATATATATATATATATATATATATATATATATACATGTTGCTATGATCTTAATTTCATAGGTGTGCCTACGACACAAGACCATGACAATTAGAAGTCAAGTGACAATTTCAACAATGCCTTTGAATCATTATATAGAGGAGTCATTCTTATCTTCTAGAAAAAGGTTTTGACAAATGACAGAATGCTAAAGCTGAGTCTCTAAAAACTCTCTCTCCTAATTCCTATATTTTACAGATGATTAAAAAAAGTTACCCAAGGTCCTACAGAGTATCAACAACAGAATTGGGACAAGAAACCTGTGCTCTTGAGTCTCAATTTAGTGTCCCCTTCCTCTATATTTGTATACTCCCCCAATATTTCACAGTCTTTATGTTTCAAAGAGGACTGAAGGCTCATACCTAGACACTGAAATCCACCCGAAAAAATGTCATAATTATTTTTGAAGTTATCGCAATTGTTTTGATCTTACCTTTATACACATCCCCCACTCCTCTGCTCAGCAGCCAATGGGAACACTCGGGGGTATAAGGTGGGCAGCTCATAGGGGGCAGAGCCAGAGGAGAGCAGAGGGTTGGGGACACCCCTCTCCCCCTCTCTACACTCACTGAGGTCATTCCTCACTTCACCTACCCCTCTACCCAGAAGCCCAATGGGAGCTCTTCCTCTCTCTCTGGTGTAGGGATAGGGGGTGGGGACTCTCTGGGCACTTGGTCTGGGGTGGGGTGGGGGCAGGGCCTGGGACTGTCTCTAAAAGGTCACCATCACTGATCTATAGGATCAAATATAAGGTCCTTTATTTGGAATTTATAGCTCTTCCCCACCTTACCCCCATCTACCTTTCTAGACACATTATATATTTCTTCTCTCTGTGTCATCTGGGATTGCCTTCTAGTTCCTCATTGAAAATGTTCTATCCCTCTTATCTTTGTCTTTACATGGGCTCATTCCTTATGATTGGAATGCATTCCCTTCTCCATTTGTCAACCAACTAGCATTTATTAAATGCCTACTAAGTGCCAGGTTTGTGACATTAGGATGGCAGCCAGCCTGGTGCTAATAAAGCTGTGAAACCAACAGTAAGTCTTTGAAGTGGTAGTGGCAGCAGCAGGTTTGGGAGATCTCAGATCAGAGACTGGAAGAGGATTAGACAATTGGTCAGAGAGAAGATTACAAAGGCCACTGAGCTGACATGAGGCACAGGAATGGGTAGTGGTTGACAACTCCATTGTACAAAGTCAGTTCTCAGTTGCAGTTTCATAAAGGAGAGGAATAAATACTATTGCTTGTGGCTTCAGGGCAACAGAACTGGTCACAATTTTAGGCCTGAGAAGAGTGATAGTATTTGTCACTACAGGGGAACAGGGGATCTACTTATAGTTTCAGGGTCAAGAGGAGTGATAGCACTTGTAGTAGGGTCTCTTTCTGAGCAAAGATGAGAGTTTAGATGAGAATGAGCAATGACCATACATCTTCTGAGATTACTCAAACTTTTAAGTACTGAGATAGAAAACGAAATTCCATTTAAAATAATAACAGACCATATGAAATACTTAAGAGTTTACCTATCAAGGAAAATCCAGGGAATATATGAACATAATTACAAAATACTTTTCACACAAATTAAACAGAACTAAACAACTAGAGAAATATTAACTGCTTATTATAGTCTGAGCTAATATAATAAAATGACAATTCTACCTAAGTTAATTTAGTTATTCAATATTATGCCAATCAAACTACCAAAGTATAATTTTATAAATATAGTAGTAGTCTCTTGGTAACCGAGGATGAAGATTGTCTTTGTGCGCTTCCATCTGTGATGTAGATGAGTGTGCACAAAACACTTGTGCGTGAAGGAGATTTAAGTGGAAAAGTCGATGCACAGAGACAGTCCCACTCTCTCGGTGTTGGAAGCCTGGGTCCAATGGCATGAAATATCGTTATACTGGAGACTTCCTCCCCTGCATTGGATGATCATGTTGTCTTTTGTGCTCTAACATGCCATAAGCACTCCACAGTGCTTTGCTGTGTTGCCCGCTCAGCCGTTGACCTTCTTATTGGTTTCTTCTGTCTGTTCGGTTGAAGCAGTCTTCACATGCTGGGTGAGCAAAGCCTTAGTTCACCAGGGGTCTACGACCTGATGGCTACCCTCACAAGGTTTAGCCAGCCTGTTGAAGCCGTTGCCCAGGGTGTGGCCGCTGCTGCATACTAGCAGCTACTAGGAGCCACAAGTGAGAGTTGGGTGTCAGGTGAGGGTCAGAGATTGGAGAGCTGCCCTAGGAGGGCACAACAAGAGTATCTCCATACCAGAGATACTACTCCTCCCTGAGCACCCCATACACCCCTATAAATATAGAATAATAAAATAAATTCATATAGAAAAAATTAAATATGAATTGGATTAATGAAAAATATATGAAAGAAAGTGACCCATTAATAACAAATGTCAAATTAAATGACAAAGTAATTAACACCAAAACAATCTGGTATGCTAAGAAAAAGAATGGTGGGTCAGTGGTATAGATTAGGGAAACAAAACACAGTAGCAAATGACCATAGTAATCTAATGTTTGATAAACCCAAAGATCTAAGCTTTTTTAGTCAAAATTGACCATTTATAAAAACTACTGGGAAAATTAGAGAATACTTTGGCAGAAACCATGCATCACCCCAAATCTCATACTATATTCAAACATAAGGTCAAAATGGGAACATAGTTTAGACCAAGGGGTTGATAACATAAGCAGATTGGGAGAGCATGGATACATATGAGAACTAAAGGTTAAGGGAAAGTTTTATGCCCAAACAAGAGAGAGAGGATCATGGAAAATATAATGAATAATTTTAGTTATACAAAACAAGTTTTATACAAAATAAACCAATATAGCCCAAATTAGATGGAAATTGGGAAAGAATTTTTAGAGAAAGTTCTTTATGAAGATCTCAAATATATAGTTATTCCATTAAAATTTACAAAAAATAAGTCATTATTCAAATGATAAATGACCAATGGATATAAGTAGTTTTAAGAATAATCAATGAACACCACTCTATACCTATCATACTGGCTAACCAGAAAGAAGAGCAAAATAGCAAATTCTGAAAGAGATGTGTAAAAGTATGGACACATGCACTGTTGGTGAAGTTGCGAATTGGTCCAACTATTCTGGAGAGCAACTTGAATCTATGCCCAAAGAGCTAGAAAACTCCTTATCTTTTGACCTAGCAAGATGACTAGTTGGTTTGTATCTGAAACAAATGAAAGAAAAGGAAAAAAAAGGATCTACTAGTATAAAACATATTTTAGCAGCTTTTTTTGTGCTGGCAAAGAATTTGAAATTGAGATGTTTATCAACTGAGAAATGACTGACAAATTGCAGTATATAATTTTGAGGGAATATTCTTATACTATATAAATAGTGTCCTAGTTTCAGAAAACCTGGGAAGTCATATAAATTGGTAGAAAGTTAATTGAGCAGAATCAGATCATTGTATATAGTTCTAGTAATATTGCTTTTGACCATCTCCTCCCTTCATCTACTCCACACTTCTAAAAGCCTCAAATGCCTCCTTTTATCCCCTTCCTCTCTTCCCTGTTGGGTAAGAGATTTCTATACCCAACTAAATGTAAATCTTATTCCCTTTTTCTGTCAATTCTGATGAGATTAAAGTTCAAATACTAGCTCTATTGAAATGATAATTGACTCTGAATGACTTAGATACTTTGATCAAACCATGAACCAAGCAGTTCTTAAAGACTCAGGATGAAAAAATGCTATCCACCTCCAGAATAGACTGATGAACTCTGAGAGAAAATTGAAATATTTTTTAATCTTTCTTTTTCTTGTTCTTTTTTTGCAACATGGCTATATCACAAAGTTATTTTGCATGACTTCACATGAATGATTGGTATTATATTGCTTGTCTTCTTTATGGGTGGGGGAAGAAGGGGAGGAAGTCAGAGAATTTGGAGCAATATTTTTAAATGTTAAAAATAAATAAAAGTTTAAAAAGAAAAATAGGCATGCTATCAGTCTATGCTTCTTAAACTTTATTGTATTAGTTTCCAATTAGTTCAAAACAAAGACATGTGCTATAATGATATAATGAGAAGAGTAGCTATACAATATTCTCTTTCATAAACTTGGAATTGACCCTCCTACATATGCATACAGCATCAGTGGAAAGAATGGCCACAAACCTAGAGTACACTGGCAGTGAAGATCTCATATAGGGAATTAATATGGTCAATAAAGCTCAGAATTCTAGTACTGCAGGGTCCCAATATACTTTCTGTTCTTATGATGTCCTTACCTTGCTCCCACCCAGGGGCAGCATTTACTCTGAGATCACTCTGCTGGTTCTTAGGACCCGCTCCTCATTTTTTTGTAGCTCAACTACCAACTAAAAATCTAATATTCCTTTGAATTGTGTGTTCACATTCCTTGAAATTGCTTCCTACCCCAAGTGACTCTCTTTGTGCTCTCTAATGGACTCATTGTTTCCTATTGATTGGTAACTGTGCTGCTGTTGAGTAACTATGATCATGGGTAAGGCTATATGATAGAGAGATCCCTGCTCCCTTACCCCATAAAATGGGCAGATGATAACAATTTATTCCCATATCCATGAGCAACTGAAGGAGGCACTGTGGAGCACATAGAGATTGCTCAGATATTCTGGAGTCGGGAACACTTATTTTCCTGATTTAAAATATGGCCTTAAACACTTAGTTGTGTAATCCTGGGTAAGTCACTTAACTCTGTTTCCTTTAATTTCCTCACATCTGGAGAAGTTAAGACTAAGCCATTCCAGTATCCTTGCCAACAAAAACCCCAATGAGTAAAGAAGAGTTTGGACTTGATGGAAAACAAATAACAACAGAGGTTGATAAGATTATAGATTTTAAGTTGGAAAGAACCTTAGACACCCCTTAATGTGATTTCATCTTATAAGTGCAAGTTTCCAAATATCAGAGTCAGGATTCAAACACATACCTCCTGATTCTAAATCCTGCTTTCTGAATGAAGGAACAATGTTTTTCAAATAAGGAATAAAAGTCTGATAGTGGCATGAAAAATAAATTGGAAGGTTGTGGATGTGTCCTCTAAATCTTTCCTTCCCGGCAAAAAATCACCAAGTTACTTCAACTATTCACTGTAAGCAGAGGCCATATCATTTATATCCTCATTCATTGCTTAATATACTTTGTATTGTGTGGGGGAAAGGGGGTTAATTTATAAAAGGTTGGACTGGATTATTTTAATATAGGGTCACCAGGAATTTAATTTATTCCAAAAAGATTTATTTAAAATTTATTTATAAAATATAGTAAGAGTGAAGTTAGAAAATCAGAGAGGATACGGTAAGATATCTAGCCTAAGCCTTAAGTCATTTACTTTGACCCCTGGCTCAAAACCAGGCAGGGGAGTTTAGTCCTTAACCAGAGAGACCTCGGCTCTTGTAATTGAGGACCTGCAGATACAGGGAACCTCTCTCAAGAGGATAGGTCTCTCCTGAGGCTAGTCTTTTAAGAAAATCCAGGAAAGGAGTCAGCCTTTCCATTTACCATGTATCAGTCCAAAGGAAGAGCTTTAAGAACAGCCTCACCAGGAACAAGATCTCAAGTCCAGTCAGCATATTTTTCTCCAGTCTCAACTCCAAAGAATGACGAACTGAGTCTCACAGGAAGTTGTAATTCCTTTTGAAGACACTTTCTTTTGTGCCAATTCCTGTGCCTTCCTCCCCTTTTTACAAGGACAAATCATAGTCTAAAGCTTTCTTAGAACTGCCCAGGAGGCAGTCAGTCAATTCTGATTCGTCACCCACTATTGCACATGTGGGTCACAGACCATCCCAATAAATGATTAAGTGGGATGTTTACACTTTTGGTGATTAGATCTAAAAATGTGCAGATCTACCTACTCAACTTTAAGAAGGGTGTTTATACTTTTGGTGATTAAATCTTCACAATCTGGGGAGAGTTAAATTTAATCTTCACAGTACATTGTAGGCTCTCAAATGTTAAATAGGCAGACTTGTTAACAGTAACTAAGAACATAAAAACAAGTGTCCTTTATGAAGTAATTGCATGATGTTTGCTAAGATTTTTATCATTCCTGTAATCAACAAACAGGACAAAGCAAAGTTGTCATCTAAAATGCCACATCTAAACTGTGTGTGATCAAGGGAACTCTTGATTTGCCAGAATGAGGCAACTCTCCCACTATTGGAGATCAATCCTTGTTTCATCTCCAAGCAAGGTGCCAGAGGGCATTTTTAGCTTCGTGGAAGTATCCTAATGTACCAAGTCATGATTTGCTCAGGTTTCCTTTGCCACAAATGTAACAGAATAATCATATTTTTAATGTAAACTTTTCAAATTCTTCTATTCTCTAACTTAGTAACAGTGTGGTACAGATGCCTAGACATTCTTTGTTGGCAATCTAGATAGTAGAATTCTGTCAGATATAGAAAACCACGCTTTTCTTCTCTTCTAATCAAGCTTGGTCCCATTTGAGCTGGATAAATGATCTCAGGCTGCAAGCATATCCATGTCTTTAGTTACACACTTTGTAGACACACGGCTTGCATAGACTTTGGTTACAATTTTCACAGTTTAAAATTGGTTAGAGATTAAAGAGAGAAAACATTAGCATTTAGTACATTTATGCTTCACCATGAAAAATCAATATTTAAGATTGCATAGCTGCTCATTGAAAACCATATGCAGTTGCACTGAGAAGAGTGTTGTTTGCTCTATTCTCCTCTCAGCTCACTACCTAGCTTTCCACATAGGTTTCAATCTACTCTGGTAGCTTATAGGGGCTTTTAAACTTTTAAACAAAGTACTTTTGCTTAGGTACAATTTTGTCATGTGGTTTCCCTTCTCAAGCAGTTCCAATTATTCCAAATGGCTTCTAAATTCAAATTTTACTTAATCTGTTCTGCTCTTTAATCCCAATCCAATTTGACCCTAATCTATGTTTCTAGCCTCATTAGATATTAATCCCCCTCTCATATTCTGCAATACAGCCAAACTGGCCTTTCAGCTGTTCTTTATACAGAATACTGCTTCTCTCAACTCTTTACACTGGCTGTCTCACATGCCTTGAATACACTCCCTTTTTTTACCCCTTCCTTTCAGCGTTCTTCTCTTCCTTTAAGATCTAAATCAAGCAACATCTTCTACATGAAATTTTTCTTGATTCCTCAAGTAATTGTTGTCTTATCCTCCAAAATATCCTGTATTTAATTTCTTATTCACATTCCTATTTATTAATTTTACAATTTATTCTGTAAACATTTTATAAGTACTTGTCTCAGAATTGTTTGTAAGCTTCTTCTAGTAGGTAATGTTTTATTCTTTGTATTACATTCCTGGATCTTCACAAAGTATCAAACAAATAGTAGGTACTTACTTCATTATGATTGATTGATTCTAAACCTTACTGGAGCTACCTAGGACTTAATTAAATGGATTCTTCACTGTGCGTGAAAGATGAGTAAACCTATTTGATCTAGTTAGTAGTTCTATAAGAAGGGTTAGTAGTTCTATAAGAAGAACTCTCTAATTTCTATCAGAAAAATTTCAACTTTAAGTATAATTATAATAACAATAGGTTATATTTACATAGTATTTTATCATTATAGAAAGTTTTCATGGGCACTATTTCATCTAAGCCTTTCAACAGCATATCATCTCTGTATTCATTATTCCTATTTTACATAAAAGTGAATTGAGGCTCACAAGGATGAATTAAATTTAATCAAATTGTTTAGATCAAGCTAGGTGTAGGGGTGTATAAAAGATTAACATAATATGGTTTGTGTGCTCAAGATCTTTATAATCTAGTTGGGAAAACAAGACATATGAAAATGATTCCAATATTAAATGTAAAAAAATATGATAAATACATGGATAATATGGTGCAGTGGATAGAGAATTATTCAGAATCAGGAAGACTTGAGTTTAACTACCTTCCTGGCTACATACAGACTATGTGACCCAATGAAAGACACTTAACCCCATAGTGGTTAACCATCTAAGGCTATAAGTTGTAGACAATATTTTGTATAAAGACAGAGAGAGTTATTCACTGGATGTTCCTGATACTGACAAAATTGAAAATGCATTATTTATTTAAAATATTTGTTGTGCTTTAGCTGTTTTCAATTGTATCCAACAGTATGATGCCATTTCTTTGGTAGAGATACTGAAAAGGTTTGCTATTTCCTTCTCCTGCTCATTTTACAGATGAGAAAACCAAGACAAAGAAGTTACTTGCTTAGGGTCACACAGCTACTAAGTGGCTAAAGACAAAATTGAACTAAGGAAGACGAGTCTTTCTGACTCGAGGTCAGCATCTTACCCACTGCACCACTTAGCTGCCCTTTCAAACAATATATATATATATAATATATATATATATGTGTGTGTGTGTGTGCATGTGTGTGTCTTTTTGCTTTTCTTCATATATAATATTCCATATTCATGTTTTTGTGTTTAATTTTTTATTTTATTAGGTTTTTAACATTTTACTCTCCTCACATCTTATTCTTTAGAAACCCCAGTTTTCCTTAAGTCTTGGCTCAATTATCTACCTTTTCTATGATGATTTTCCTGTTCTTTTCACCTTTAGAACCTTCCCTACCAAAGTTATGTATTTCCCATATCTTTACATTTTGTCTCATTCATTACAGTGTTAATATTTTGTTTTTGTCTTTGTATTCCTAGCACCTAGCACATGTCTGCAACAGTGAAGGTGTTTAAGAAATGTTTTTTGATCGATTGAAAATCACAGACAAGGGCAGATTGCTTACAGTGGGGCAGGTGAGGGAAAGGTAAATGGAGGACTTGGCACATGAGCTGTGCCTGGAAGGAGAGGTGGCATTTAAAAAGACATAAGTAGTGAGGAGGATAGACATTTTAGGAATAGGGACAGAAGCACCCATTTAGAGAAAAGAAAGGCAAAATTAGTTTGGAGATTAGTAAAAATTTCTAGTAACCTAGAAGCCCAGAGTTTAGAGAACTGGAAGAAACCTTAGAAATCAAATTTAAAACCTTCCTTTCACACCTGAAGAAAATGAGCCACACAGAAGTAAAATGAAATCTTTATAGACACACAATATAGTAGGACTTCAGCTTATATTAAAGGGAACACTGTGATTAAAAAGCTGGAGAAGTATGTTAACGAGTCAAATTATGGATGACTGAATATGGAATCAAGAATTTTGAGCTTTAGTAGTAATTGGGAGCCACTGAATATTTTTGAGATTAAGTTTAAAATGACATGATTAGAATTCTGAATTACAAAGGTGCAGTCAATAGAATAGAATGGAATGGAAGGAGACTGAAGGTAAGTAGAGCCTTTCCAAGGCTGTGAAACTAAAATGTGAAAATTATTTTTTCTCAAATGCCATGAGATTAAGTGCTTTGCATTTATTAAAATGCTATAAAAATATAATTTAATAGTATTATTTTAGTAGTATTAATTATTTTTAAAAGGACTTCTACTCTATTTTTAGTAATTTTTAAATTTTTTTTTAAATTTTAAATTTTAAATTTTAAATTTTAAATTTTAAATTGTTCATATTCCCTATCTGTAATGAAAAGTTTCATGACCTTTTTTTAAAAAGAAAAAAAAATGTTCATTTACCCTCCACCTTTAGAGATTCCCTTTGACCCACTCATTAGATGTTTACATGAGGTAAGGAAATAATCTTTTGAGTATAAATAATGTTCTTGTTGCATACTTGCCTAAAATTTTTCATCATAAAGGATGGCACCTACCTTTATGGATTTTACCTGAGCTGATGTGTTATGTACTTGACAAGCAAGACATTGAAACTCTGTAATGGTGCCAGTATCTGGGAAGCGTTAAGTGGCAATTAGTCAATTAAGCATTATTTCCGGAAGAGAGAGCATTCTTGTTTAGTAGTTGAAAGTGACAATATGTCTTCAACCGAACACTATCTATTCAAAGTGAAAAAAGCACATGAACACATACTAACACACACCACAGTTACCTGAGAAAATCATTTGGAGTCTGTTTGCAACATTGATTATCTACACTGTCAATGCCTGAGAAAAAGAAAATCACAGTTGAATAACTCAGATTGCTCACAAATATGTTGACAAATATGCTCACCAATGTTGACAATTTTTCCCACCTAACTTACAAGACAAATTATCTACATGAAACAAACAACAACAAAAAAAAAGGACTAACATCATCCCAAATACATTGCTTCTATTTTTCTCATCTTTGTACTCTTTCATAGCTGGCATTTTTGCTTTACTGCGAGTTGACCTCTTTATGAATTCCCTGAGCTGCAACAACATCCAGAAAGCTTTCTCAATAGACCTCTAATAACTGCCATGAAGAAATGCTTTGCCCATTTTCTTAGAACAAGAATGACTCATGAGACAAGCACATATGGGAAAAGTTGTGTCTTCACAGTCTGAGCAGTTTCCTTTTATACAAAGCAAAGGCCATCTTTTCTCTATGCCTGCACATGATTCTCAGAGATGACAATTTGTGAAAAGGAGCTGTAGAAGGGAAGAATTCAGATCTGTTGAGTCAAACTTCAAACAGCATTGGGTGTATGGAATGTCCTGGGGAAAAAAAAAAACCTGAAACTGCATAAGTTTGTGGCAGATGCAAATTATCATCTGTCCATTCAAACTATCCATATCTTCTTTTGATTCATGTAAGGAAGAATCCATATTTATCAAAGCACTTTGCCCAGCTATGAGGAGATCTTCCATTACTGAAATACCCAATATCCATCTTTCCCTAAGTGCAATTTTTAAAGATAAAGTTCTACTTAAACAATACATTTTTCTTAAACTCCTCACCAAAGGAAATCTAGAAATAACCACAGAGAAAAGTAGAGGAAAATTGTCAGATGAAAAAGAAAACCTAGTTATTTAAGAAAAAAAGAAAACAGATTTCTTCTCTTCCCATACCTGCACCAATACTAAGATAATTTTCAAGTATGAGGAGCTAAATGGTTCAGTGGATAGAGTACTGGCCCGGGAGTCAGGAAGACCTGAGTTAAAATGTGGCATTAGAAACTTACTAGCTATGTGACCTGGGGAAAGTCGCTTAACCCTGTTTGCCTCAGTTTCCTCATATAGAAAGTGAGTTGTAGAAGGAAATTACAAAGCACCCTAGGATTCTTATGAAGAAGACTTCAAACTCACTCATGATCAGACATAACAGATACAACTAAATAATAGTGGTTTTCAAGTAACCTTCCTCTTTTTAGATCCAAATCTATGATTTTCTTTGATAGCAAAAATTCCTGGAATAAAGACCCCCTACAGAGATGCAGATTAACAGATTATCAATAATTTTAACTAAGAGATTAAATGATATGATCAAGGTAAAATGATAAATGTGTTCCATAAACTGAACTTGACCTCAAGTATTTCTAATTCCAAGACTATCTGCATTCATGGATAGTTACATACATCTTTGCAAAGTGTCTCTGAACACATAGAGACATATGGATACAGATGCTATAAATCAATAGATAAATGATATAATATTAGCTAAATTTGTCAGTCTGATTTAGTCATTTGAGTAGAAGCTGCTATAATTTTGCTTTTTAGCAATATTGAGGATGTAGATGAAGCACCCTGTTATGATGAAATATTATACTAATGGGTTAGTAGTCACTTGTTTGCATTCTAGTTGCATATTGGTGTCATTACCTTTATATATAATCTTTCATTGAGTGTTGCATTTTTAAGACTTGCACATAATTTAATAATGTGTTTATAAATAAACATAGGTGCATCACAATCACATATTTATGCATGCTATGTGTGTGAAGAGATAGAGTGAAAGAGAGAGAGAGGGAAGGACGAGAGAAAGAGAGAGAAAGAGATAGAAAGAGAGAGGGAGGGAGGGACAGACAGAGGGAGAGGGGGAGGGAGAGAAGAGGAGAGAGGATAGAGATCCAAGTTTACCCATATTTCCCAGAGGAATCCTCATGAAAATATTCCTGACAACTGATCATGCAACCTCTATTTGAGGACTCCTAATGACACACCACCTCTGGAGGAAACTCTTTTGCCTTTGCGCAATTCTAAATTTTGGATATCTCTCTCTCAACATCAAACACAAACATGTGCATTTGCAATTTCTACCAGTTGCTCTTGATTCTCTCCCCTGGGGCCAAACAGAAAAAGATTAATCCCTCTTCTATATGACAGTCATTCAAATTCTAGTTGAAGACAGTCTTGAGGTCCCCTCTGCATCTTGTTTTCTAAAGTTTAACTATCTCCAGCTCCTTCAACTAATTGTTACACACTATCTACCATTAAGCTGCTCTGGATACTCTCTGGTTTATCAATATCAAGAAAACACAAGTTCAAATCGTTCTAGTGAAACTACATGGGCTACCCTGGGTAAATCTTTTAAAACTCTCTGTGCCTCACACTCTTCCCTCTAATTGGTCTACTGTACTAAATTATAGACATTGTGACAGTTTTTTGAAGGATTTTCCTTAAGAGTACCCTAAAACAATGAAATCACATATCTTTTTCATACATTTTTCTCTAATTTAGGGCATACTGCAACAAAGCAGCACTCAAGGTGTATGAGCAGTTGCCAATTATATTTTTCATTTCCCCATTTCTCCCTGCCCCACACCAATTTTTCTGAGTCCTACAATGGCTTCATTTGGTAAAGAGTCTTGACTTATATAATCTTACTATCTACATTGATCCTTTCTGTGAATAAAGATCTAATTCATTTTCATCTACATCAACATATCAACTCTCTATAGCAATAATATATGTTTAGAATATTCATATAGCACTTTTTAATTTGTTTAGAGTGTTTTTGTGTAAATTATCTGATTTAATCCTAATAAGCAACCTTAAGAGAATTATTATCCCCATCAGGTGTAACCTCTGCATACCCTCTTATATCTCTAAAGTGTTACTGTTCAATTCAAAAAAATTTTTAAAAAGTATTTAACAAGCCTTTATTAAGCCTTACTCTTACTAGGCATTGTGCTAGGTGTTAGGGATCTCATCCCTGCTCTCAAGTAAATTACATTCTATTGTAAGAGACAATATATACATATATGAATATATATACATATATATAATAAATGCAAAACAAAGAGAAAGTAGTTAATAGAACTATTGCAATTGGGAGTTGGATCAAGAAAGGCTGCATATAGTATATAATCCCTAAATTGCATTTTGATGGAAGTGATGGATATTCTGAGGGAATGGTGAGGAGGAAGTGCATTCCTGGTATGAAGAACAGTCTGTACAAAGTCATAGAGAAGAGAGGTAATTCTGCATTTGAAAAAGATAGAGAAAGCCATTCTGGTTTGACTGAAGAGTATAGGAAAGAGAGTAAGTCATGACAAGTCTGAAATGATGCTCCAAGAGCAGTTGTGAAGAGATTCACTGACAAACAAAGAAGTTGATATTTTATATTTTAAACTTGATGCAATGGGATGACAATAGAGTTTATTAAATAGGATAGTTATATAGTTGGATATGAGCTGGAAAATCACTATGGCAGCTGTGTAGAGGATAGAACGGATTGCAAAAAGACTTAAGGCAAGGAAACCAGTCATAGAACTACAGCAGAAATCTGAGAGGGGATAAAGGCTTGAACTAAACTGATGCTTGTGAGTAGAGGGGAAAAAATTCAGTTAAAATATAGAGGTAGAAATGATAAGATTTGGGAAACGGTTAGATATATGGGGTGAAGTAAAATAAGGAATTGAATATAATACAGAAATTACAAACAAAATACTGAAAAGATGGCTTTGTCCTTTATAGATGTAAGGAAATTGGGTAGAAGGGGGGAAAAGTAGGTAAATAATGAGTTTTGTTTCGTGTATATTGTGTTTGAGGAATGTATAGGATATACAGATTGAAATGTGCAATGGACAGCTAGTAATATAAGACTAGAGTTTAGAAGAAAAGATAGGTTACATACATCTGAGTGTCATCTGCAAAGACATGATAATTAAAGAAATACAAGTAGATAAGGTCAATGGGAGAGAAATGGTAAAAGAAGATATATGCAGAGTTAGGACGGTGATATGGTGCTGAATGAACAAAGGAGACTAAGAAGGAGTAGTCAGAGCTATAGAAGAAGGATAGTTTCACCTAAACTCAGAGAAGAGGGAGTGTCTAGGAAGTGGAAGTGTTCAAATGCACCTAATATTACACAGAAATCAAGAAAGATATTAACTGATCTGACTACTACATTAACATTTTTGAATAATATATTTTTCTCTCCTATTGCATATAAAAACATTTTTTGACATGCATTAAACAAGTTTTTAGTTGCAAGTTCTCTCTCTTCTCCTGACCTTCCCTAACTCCTTTTCCTGCCTGACTCTTCACTGAGATAGTAAGCAATCTGATATAGATTTTACATGTGTAATCATTTAAACATTTTCCATATGAGTAATTTTGTTGAAGATATCTCAAATGAAAAAAGAAAAAAATAAAATATAGTACATTTCAGTCTGTATTCAGACTCCATTATTTCTTTCTCAGAGGACAGATTACATTTTTTATCACAAATCTCTGGGATTATCTTGGAACATTGCATTGCTGAGAGTAACTAGATCATTGAAAGTTGTTCTTTAAGAATTTTTGCTGACACTATGCATAATGTTCTTCTGTTTCTGCTCACTTCACTTTGTATCAGTTCATATAAGTTCAGATTTTCCTAAAGTCATCGTGCTTATCACTTCTTAGAGCAAAATAATATTCTACCATTGTCATCTACCACAGTTTGTTCAGCTATTCCCCAATTTATTGTTAGCCCCTCATTTTCCAATTCTTTTTAAAGACATCATTGGCAACTTCTTTTTAAGCTATTTCCATTGAGTACTGAAGTAAGAAAACTGCAAAAAGTTGACAAATGAGTCAAAAGAGAGAATAAAAAGATAAATAATACTTAGAGAGGTTGTAATTTCTCTAAAGCCAAAAATTCCCTCTAGGAGTTTGCTATCTTCTGCCTTTGCCTAACATCTAAGGAATAATTGATTCCTGTCCAATAAATATTGAAATTAAATAATGTTTCTAAATTGCACCAGAACAACTGGTACTTTAATGTACTGTGAAATGCACATATAGGTCCTAGAAATGTATTTCTGCTAGTCTACAAATCCTTTTCCCCCTTCAATCCATTTAATAGTTCATCAATTCTTGTGTAGAGGTTCATAGTTTTTTTATCATATGCTATTGCCTAAATAAGTAATTATCTCCTTTATGTTGATAATCCTTATAAACTCTTCTAAATCATTTGTTACATCAGCCCCCTTTTCCTCAATCTCTCAGCCACACTGGTAATTCATGCACTCACAACGTCTTGCAGAGAATATTTCCACAGCCTCCTAATTGGACGTAAATTCTAGTTTCTCTCCTTCCCAACCCATCTTCCGCACAAATCCAAAAAAAAATATCATCTAAAGCTTAAATCTCATGATGGTACCCTATTTTCAAGAAGCATCAAAGACTGTCTAATGACTCTGTGATAAAATATAGATTCCTCAGCTTGCCTTTGAAAACACTTCCCCATCTGACTCTAGCCTACATTTCCAGGTCAGCTACTCATTACAATCTTTCATGAAGGGTACATTCCAGCCAAACTTATTTAATTGTTGTTCCTTAAATTTGGAGCTATGTTTCCTTACCTTTGTAATAAGCTGCATTCCCTGAAATAGGCCTATCCCTTGCATTTACCAAGAATGTACTTTTCCTTACTTTTACCTCTTCAAATCTCTAGCATCTTTTAAGATTTGTTTCATATGTTTCTCACATGGGAAACCTTTCTTCATCCTCCTAGTTATTACTGCTCTCTCCCTTTCCTTTAAGGGAACAGCTAGCCACTGGGCCCTTAAATGGGAGGGTTGGGTTCAAATGTGACCTCAGATATTTCTTAACTGTATAACCCTGGGCAAATCAGTTAACACCCATTGCTTGCCTTTAGTACTTTTCTGTCTTGGAATGAATGCAAAGTATTGAATTTAAGTTGGAAGGTAATAGTGTTCTGTTTTGTTTCTGAAAAAAAAAAAGGTCATGTCTATAATTATCTATTATCTATCTATCTATAAGAAAGTGAGATATCTGAGACAAAGGATTGCATTTACTTTTTTATTTGTATATGCTGAGCACCTGGAAGAATTCCATGCACATGTAAAGTGCTTTATAAAATACTTATTGGATTAGATATGACTGCATGAAGGCATTCATTCACTTATTTAATTTTCATAGATTATAGACTTTAGAACTGTATGAAATGCCAAAGTTCATGTAGCACAACATCCTAATTTCAGAGATGAAAAACTGAGG
This sequence comes from Monodelphis domestica, assembly GCF_027887165.1. Lineage (NCBI taxonomy): Eukaryota > Metazoa > Chordata > Mammalia > Didelphimorphia > Didelphidae > Monodelphis > Monodelphis domestica. The sequence continues at coordinate 240,202,628 of NC_077227.1, read as the reverse complement.
AAAATGATTTGTCCAAAGTCACAGAGTATACTAGCAGAGGTGGAATTTGAACTCAAGTCCTTAATTTTTAATCTAAAGTTCCTTCTACTACAGTGCCCTTTAATTTAACATATCAGAGTGAAGTGTATATGAAGTTCTAGCACTTGGAGATATTAATACCAAATAAACACAATATTTGCTAAACTCTGTTATGATATTGTGCAAAAATACTAACAAATATAATAAAATAACACAATAAAACTTAAGTGGTACACATTGTTTTAAGATAGTCTAGGTGGAGACGAGGTAAAATAATCTCCAACTAGTGAAAACAAGAACAGCTTTTTAGAGGAGTTTGATTTAAGTTTGATTAGGTAGGATTTCTATAGGCATAGATGAAAATAACAGAATCCTAGACATAGAAAGGAAACTCAGTAAGCAATCAAGTCATGGGGAAATATAAGTTTTATGTGAGATATTATGAGAATATGCTGCCTCTGGAGTTTAGAGTATAGTATGAAATTTTGCGGGACTGACAGTGTTGCCAGATTTTGGAAGGACTTAAATGATTTTTAATGTATTTTATGTGTTAGGCATGATAAGAGTTGGAAGGGCTTTGAGGAAAAGAATTTCATGCCTAAATTTACATATGAGAAAATTTAATATGATGGTGGTGAAACTTAGATTGGGAGGAGAGGGGAAGAGAGGATGTAAGAGGATGCAATAAGAATCTAATTTAATATTTCAGCTCAGGAATAAAGGGATTCTGTAAGAGTGATGACAAAGGTAATAGAAAAGAGAGAATGGATGCAATAGATGCCTTGGAAGTAGAATTGATAATGCTTGAATGGGAGACCAAGAAGACAGAAAAGTTAACATAGTCTTTAAGGCTTTGGGGGACTGAGTGAATGGTGGTTTCATAGATAGAATTACAGAAGTGAGGACTCATTCATATGCTAGAATATTCTCAGTATGTGCCTCCATATTCAAAGCAATTCATCATGCAGAGAACATATTAACCTACTTTGGGCTATATGGGAGAAATTTGCTCTGAGGTTCTCTCTCTGTTTTACTTCCTTTAAAGCTTTACTTTCTCTAAAGAGGTCCTACTACTGTTTATAGTAATATTCATAGGATCACAGAATTTATAAGGAAAAGGTCATCTAGTCAAACCTCCCCACCAAAATAAAACCAAGAAAAATGAGGTACAGAGAGGTTAAGTGATTGTTCAGTCTTATTCAGATAAAAAATAGCAATTTGAACCTGAGTCCTCTTGCTCTAAATTCAGTCCTATTTCCAATGAAACATTGTCCTTCCTATTTCTATAACTCATTAACGTTTTTAAAATGCTTGCTTTACAATAACCCCATTAGATAAATAAGACAATATCAAAATCATTATAAAGGTCATGAAAATAAGACTCAGCAGAGATATGAAATGTCTGCAAAGTCAACTACTTAATGATAACTGATATTGGAATAGTTACTTAAGATTTATGAAATTATTTCTTTCCAATATTCCTGTAAACTAGATAGAGGTGACATAAATTTTGTGAGATTATACAACTAGTGGTAAAGTCCAAATTTGATTCTCCTAATATTAAAGGTGGCAGACTTTCTATTACGCCACACTCAATAAAGTGACTATCAAAAAAGATAGAAGAATGAGACTAAATATTAAGGTGGACTTTCCTCTGCCTATAAACATGTATCCATATCCTTTTCTTATTCCACAATATTTCAATAAAAAAAAAACAACTAATGGCTTATTTAATAGGTAACAACTGTTGTTGCTCCCATTTCATAAGGGCTTGTAAAACACACCATGTGGCAACCCAAAAACTTAATCATCTCACTGTTTCCACTGAAGTTTGTACCTAAGACTACTTAAGGTGTATAAAAATCACCATCGATTCCTCAATCCTCATTCTTTAGAAAAAAGAAGGTAAGAAAAGGAGGAGAGGTAATGAGAAGAGAAAGGGAAGTAGGAGAATGGTAGGGGAAGAAAAGAGAATGGTAAAGGAAGAGATAATAATATCAAGGCTCCCTTCAGCAGAGTTGGGTGGATGGAAGGATGAGGAGGAGGAATCGAGGGTCCAATGGATGAGTGAAACCTGGTAGTATATCCATAAATGACTTGACTTAATATGTGTGTGTTGATTTTTTTTGAGAGCTGTGGAATGTTAAAAAGATTAAAGCATCTCACACTCAGAATAATCATAGCAGATACAAGAGTTTCTTAAAAGTTAGGCAAAAGCAGAGTCCACAAGCCATTTACTGTTATCAACCCTCCCTTTATATCTTCCCTGCTTCCTTCCAGCTCCAAATAATCCACTGGACCAATGCTAATAATCTTTACCGTATAATTTTCCTCATTTTTTCCTGCATTCTCTCCTAATGATTTCTGATAATACTCTGACGTTTATAACAGCACTATGATATATAATGAAACACTAGCAAAGATGGAATTTAATAACAAAGTTTTTAGGTCTAAATATCAGTAATTGAATGTCTTCATAATGGGGAAGAATTACTGAGTATTGTGATTTTGAATGTGAAATTATTGTCAATATTTTCCTTCCCCCACATTCTTTCTCTTCCCTAATTATACTATATCCAACTATTCTACACATTTTCAATTGTTTAGAAATTTATAAATCAATGAAAAATTCATTTATTTATTAGAGGAAGCTAGATGTCTCTGTGGATAAAATCTAGTCTCAAACACTTCTTAGATTCTTGGCAATTCACGTAACCCCAATTGCCTAGCCCTTACTACTCTTCTGCCTTGGGGTCAATATTTAGTATCAATTCTAAGACAGAAGGTGAGGGTTGAAATGTTCATTTCCTTACTATATTAGAAAACATTTTCCTCTTTCTGATGCTTCTATAAAATAGTCTGTAATCTTACCTAAATTAGTCTTGAAATTCCATTTTTATACACACACACATATATATATATATATATATATATATGTATATACACACACAGAGACACATATGTATTTACGTATGGATATATATACACACACAAATGCACATAAAGAGTAAGAAAAAGTGAGATTAAGTGAAAGAGAATATTTTAAAGTCCCATCATTTTTGCCTTTTCCCCAAGAGATTCATTCCTTCTCAAAAGCTTAAATTTATATCTATCAATGTATGCTGATTTAGGCTACTGAGCCCAAAGGAAATTCAGACAACTTTTGGAATCTGGAGAGCTTCTCAAGCTCAGCATAGGAATTTACACACCAGAAATGACCAATGGTCCATCCAGTCTAGCATCCTGCTTCCCACTGTGTCTAATGACAGATGTTTTAGAGGAAGTCATAAACTCACTATGTTGCACCTAATTGGGAAATACAGCAACATCAAGAAAATTTCTTCCTGACCCTGGTAACTGGTTAGCTTATTCCCTGGAGCCAAGGCTTGATTACCATTTATCTAGAAACTAGTGTTATAGCGCACCTCTATCCTTAGAACATGCTATTAAAGTTCTTATAAACATTTAATCCTTAATTTAATCTTATTAACCTTTTCTTTTTAACAACTCATAATATAATGAACCAGTAATCACATGCCCACATTTAACATTGCTTAAAAATATTGAGCCAGGTGCACATAAAAGAGTGATGTATCCATATTATGTATGAGTATGTGTGGGTGTGTATATTTTCATATAACACCTTGAGATTGAATAGGGTGATGTGATCCGTTAGAAAACAATAAATAGACTGCTCTATAAATAGAGATGAAATTTATATTTTTGTTAAATTACAAGAAAATCAATTTTAATTCACAACTTGTGAGTTTTGCAAATGTAGGACACATATTTTATTGAAACTTTTAACGTACTCCATATGCCCTACTAGGAAAATGTTCCTTTGGAGCCAGATTTTATTAATAATTGTAACAGAGGAAGTAAAAGGGAGTGATTTATGATAAGGGAAGAGTGGTGAAAAAGAGAATGGAGTCTTCCCCCTCTAAGGCAGGGACAGAATGAGAAAGTGATGTTGATAAATCAATGAAGAGAAAGAAGAATGGGATTGTCTTTCTCCTCTCAACACTCTCTGACAATGCCCCCTACACACACACACACACACTATGACTGCCTTCAACTCTTAACTATTGGGTTCTCAGAAGGATCTTGTTGAGGAGGCTTATTGTAACCTTTTTCTTTCTGGGGAGAGAAATGTCACTTCCTTTCCTGCTCAATCTCAAGTTTCCTTCTAGTAACAGTTTTAGTCAGTTCCTGGGTCTTATTAACCCATTTTATTTGAGGGAAACAGAAATGGAACAGGGCAGATAGCAAATTGAGGTTCAAGAAGGAAGGTTGGAGAAGGTGTCTCTATTTAACTAGTACCCTTCCCCATCAAATTCAGGCAGATCAGGTTTTGGTTCAACTGAACTCCTTGGGGTCAGAGTAAAGAGAATCTGATTCTTGGCTGCACAGTGAGTGTCCCCAAGAACAAATTCAAGGAGGTTGATGGAAATCTTTTTTAGTGGACAGCTTATGTATCAAAGTCCTGTCCAATTGGCTTGTCTTCTCATGAGGATCTAGAGTCAGGAATCACATGGAAAGAGATCACTACATCAGGGAATTAGCTGGAGCCAACCTCGCTGGTGTGTGTTTCCAGACAGAAGTTGGTTTTTCAACTCCTATATCAGCTCACTCCCCACTCTCTCTCCAAAGTTCTATGTTTTTTTGCCCATCTGGTACTGCTGTAGAATCCTGCAGCTTTTCCAAGTTCATTTTCCTTCCAAGATCTCAAACCTTCTCTTACATAAGATATTTTAAAATGATCTTTCTAGGAAACTTCTAATAACGTCTCCACGATTTTCCAGGATGCTATGGACAGATTATTTTATTTTCCTGACAACAATTCTGTAAATGACTTTAGGAAACTGTATATGACAATGTTAAACTGTTCACAGGATGAATATAAATAAGCAATTCAAAGCTCTATCAGCCAAGCACTATATTAGTCCATTGTTATTTCTCTTTTGAATGCTGAATCTGGGGAGACAGGGTCAGAATCTGGTACTAAAGGTACTCTACTAAAGTGGCATCTGGGAGACCAATCATTTAGTAAAAAAAAAGGAATTTTGGCTCACCAATTCAAATTATTATAGATGTAGGACTCAAGCATGTTAAAGGATATGAAATCCAATGCCTTCACTTTATAGATGAGAAACTTGAGATGTAGGGAAGTTAACTTACTCAAGGTCATAAAGCTCTCAGAAAGAGAATAGGAACTTGGTCTTCTGATTCCATGACTAATAAGGCTCTTTCCACTACAACTTTGGACTTCATTTGAAGGCATGTTTGAATAAAATGTTATGGAATATTGTCCTTTCTGGAAATGTCAGTATCAAGAAAGTGACATTAATAAAGTTAGGAAGTATCTTCATGAAGCTGGCAAAATCAGAATCACAGCTCTACAGATTTTAAGGAACCACACCTAGAACCTGACCATGAAATCACTAACTATTGTTCATCCAATATTTGCTTAAAGACCTCTAGAGAGGGTAAAGCCATTACCTTCTCAGATAACCCTTTACATTTTAGATGGTTCTAATCATTAAAAACCTTTTTGGGAGTCAAGATGGTGGCATAGAGGCAGCAAAAGTTCAGACTTATGAAAACCCTTCCTTATTGATTACAAATTAAATTAAATGAAAATCAAACCTAACAACAAGACAGAGCCAAGGAACTCTCCTGTTGGACTCATTTTAAAAAGTACACCCCTAAAAGCTGGAATTTGAGAACACCTGGGTTTAAGTGGAAGGAAGAAGGAAGATCCCAGGACCCCTCCCTGACCTAGAGTGCTAAGCCTCCAGAAGCAGCTGGAACCTCTGGGTGGGAAAAGGTGCTGGTCTGGAGGGAGTACCTTGTGGGAAAAGCTGTGCCAGGGTCAGAGTGTTGAACACAAATGATGAGGAACCAGAGAAGAAGCACAAAGTGAAGAGAAGGCAGCCTAGTTGCAGCAGTGGAAATACTCCATATTGCCCCCCTCCCCCACTTCCTGAGATTTTGGCCTCAGGGAACATCCAGCACAACCTAGCTGGACTTAATCCCATCAAAGATTTCAAAGGGCAGGGAGGCTCAATCTTCAACACCCCTCCCCCACAGACTATGCTAAGAGATTTGTTGACAAAGCTCCAAGGGTGAAGGCTGAAAAAAAGCCCCAAACCACAAAAAATGAGAGGAGCAAGATCTGCAGGGAGTAAAGAAGGAGGCAAATATGAGCAAACAACAAAATAGAAAAATATAAATTACAATAGACATCTTCTCTACAAGCAATGAACAATGAGCAAATTGAACAGAGAAGGATGAGGGAACACCAAGCAAAAACACAGAAACTCCAGCAAATTGGATACAGACTCTAGAAGAACTCAAAATCCAATTAAAAACACAATTAAGAGAGACTGAAGACAACTGGGGAAAGAACTTAAAAACTACGATAAGTCATTTGGAAACAGAGGCACTTGAACTAAAACAAGAAAATATGTTTTGAAAGCCAAAATTAACCAACTTGAAAATGAGGCAAAGGAGATGAAAGATGAGGCAAATAAGACAAAAGATGAGGCAAAGGAGATGAAAGATGAGGTAAAGAGGATGAAAGATGACATCCAAAGAAAATCAGACCAGAATGAAAAGGATGACCAAAAAGCCAGGGATGAAATTCAGTATTTAATAGCCAGAATACAACAACTAGAAATAAGCGACTTCACAAGGCAGCAGGACACTATAAAACAAAATCAAAAGTATGAAAAAAATTGAGGAAAATATTAAGCACTTCATTGACAAAACAGAAGATTTAGAAATTTGTTCCAGGAGAGACAATATAAGAATCATTGGTCTACCAGAAAACCATGACAAAAGAAAAAGCCTGGACATCATTTCACAGGAAATTATCCAAGAAAACTGCCCCAATATTCTAGAACAAGAGGGAAAAGTGGAGATTAAAGAATCCACAGATCACCTCCTGTACTTAATCACCAACAGACAATACCCAGGAATGTTATATCCAAATTCAAGAACTATCAGACCAAGGAAAAAATATTACAAGATGCTAAGGAGACGTCATTCAGATACCATGGAACCACAGTGAGGATAACACAGGATCCAGCTGCATCTACACAGAAGGACCATAAGGCAAGGAATATGATATTCCAGAAAGCAATGAAGCTAGGTCTACAACCAAGTATCAATTACTCAGCAAAACTGACTATATTCTTACAAGGGAACTCATGTTCATTTAACAAAATAGAAAATTCCAAGCATTTGTAAAGACCAGTCCTTAAGAGAAAATTTGATGCCCAAGCACAGAAATCAAGAGAATCATCAAAAAATAATTAAGAAAGAGGGAAAAAAGAAAAACAAAACCAAAAAGAAAACAAACAAAAAACACTTCATTTTTTAAGAGACCCAATAAGTTAAAATGATATGTAGCCCTATAAGAAAAGAGGTTAAATTGGTAATTCTTAATAATTGTTATTATAAGCTGGGCAGTTAGAAGAATTACACTTAGAGGGAACAATGAAAAACTGTATAGGATGAAATTCCAAGATATAAATATGTATATAGATATATGTATGCATAAATACATATGAATGTATGTATATATATGTATATATATATATATATAGCTAGAGATAAAAAAGAGGTTAGTACTAAAAGAAATGGGAAAAGAAATAAAAGGGGGTAAATTTATGTCACAAAGAAGCTCATGGAGGGAGGAGGAGAATTGCAATACATTGGAAGGGTAAAGTGGTTGGAGATAGGAAATATTCAACACTTACATGCATTGAAATTGACTCAAAGAGGGAAGAACAATCAAATACATTGGGGCAAAGAATTGATTTGCGTCCTATAGGGAAGCAGAAGGGTAACAAACATTTAAGTGGGGAGGGAAGCAGTATAAGGGACAGAGAGTGTAGGGGGGTAGTATAAAAATACTGTAAAGAAAGTAAGAGGAGAATAAGAAGGGAAAGGGGTAGAAAGGGAAGTAAAATAAGGGTGGGAATAAGGGGGACTGATTAAAAAGAAAACATTAGTGTAGAAGGAAATAGTGAAAGAAGAAAAGGCAGAACTAGGAATCGAAATCAAAATGCTGGGAAATACACAACTGGTAATCATAAATCTGAATGTGAATGGAATGAACTCAACCGTAAAAGCAAGTGAATAGTGGAGTGGATTAGAATCCAAAACCCTACCATATGCTATCTACAAGAAACATAAATGAGGAAGGTAGACATGGATAGGGTAAAAGTAAGAGGATGGAGCCAAATCTATTGGGCATCAACTAAAAAAAAGAAGGCAGGAGTTACATTCATGATATCTGACAAAGCCAAAGTAACAATAAATCTAGTTAAAAGAGATAGGGAAGGTAATTACATCCTGATAAAATGTAGTCTAAACAATGAGGAAATGTCAGTATGCAACATATTTGCACCAAATGGCATAGCATCCACATTTCTAAAGAAGAAACTAGTGGAGCTCAAGAATGCAATAGATAGGAAAAGTATCCTAGTGGGAAACCTGAGCCTTCCTATATCAGAACTAGATAAATCAAACCAAAAAAATAAATAAGAAAGAGGTAAGAAAAGTGAATGAAATCTTAGAAAAATTAGAGTTAGTAGATATTTAGGGAGAAATAAATAAGGACAAAAAGGAATATACCTTCTTTTCAGCAGCACCTGGTACATTCAAAAAGACTGAACATGTACTAGAGCATAAAAATATTGCAAACATGTGCAAAAGAGCAGTAAAAATAAATGCAAACTTCTCAGATCACAGTGCAATGAAAATAATAATTAGTAAGGGTACATGGTGAGGCAAATAAAAATTTATTGGAAATTAAACAATATGAGTCTGCAAAATCAGTTAAAGAACAAATCATAGTAACAATTAATAATTTCATTGTAGAAAATGACAATGATGAAACATCCCTTCAAAATCAATGGGATATAGCCAAAGCAGTATTCAGAGGGAAACTTATATACTTGAGTTCATATATTAACAAATTAGAGAGGGCAGAGGTCAATAAATTGGCATGCAAAGTAAAAAAATAAAAAGTGAACAAATTAAAAATCCCCAGATGAAGACTAAATTAGAGATTCTAAAAATCAAAGTAAAAATTAATAAAATTGAATGTTAAAGAACTATTGATTTAATAAATAAGAATAGAAGCTGGTACTTTGAAAAAAGAACAAATAAAATAGGCAAAGTACTGTTCAATTTAATTAAAAAAAGGAAAGAAGAAAATCAAATTGACAGTATCCAAGATGAAAAGGGAGACCTCACCTCCAACGAAGAGGAAATTAAGGCAATCATTAAAAACTATTATGCCCAATTATATGGCAATAAATATGGCAATATAGGTGATATGAATAAAAGACTGCCTGCCCTTTGACCCAGCCTTAGTACTGCTGGGTTTGTATCCCAAAGATATAATAAGGAAAAAGACTTGTACAAGAATATTCCTAGCTGTGCTCTTTGTGGTGGCCAAAAATTGGAAAATGGGGGGATGCTCTTCAATTGGGAATGGCTGAACAAATTGTGGTATATGTTGGTGATGGAATACTATTGTGCTGAAATGAATAATAAAGTGGAGGAATTTCATGGGGACTGAAACAACCTCCAGGAAGTGATGCAGAGCGAAAGGAGCAGAGCCAGGAAAACACTGTACAAAGAGACTGATATACTGTGGGACAATCGAACGTAATGGACTTTTCCATTAGTGTCAATGTAATGTCCCTGAACAACCTTCAGGGATCAAGGAGAAAAAAAAAAACACTACACACAAGTAGAGGACAAAAGGTGGGAGTAAAAACAATAAGGAAAGGCAACAGCTTGACTACAGGGGTGGAGGGGATATTATTGAGGAGAGACTCTAAATCAGTGGTTCTCAACATTTGTAATGCCGTGACTCCACAATACAGTTCCTCATGTTGAGGTGACCCCAAACCAAAAAATTATTTTGGTGGCTACTTTAAACTGTAATTTTGCTACAGTTATGATTGAGAATGTAAATACCTGATATGCATTATATATTCTCATTGCTACAAATCAAATATAATTTAAACATAGTGATTCATCACAAAAATAATATTGAATTATATGTTGAGAAATATTAATCCAGCAGGAGGCAGCCTGAGTGCTGGGGCAGGAGGTAAGCCCTGCCTGGGGTGAGGGGGTCCTCAGACCCTGCCTTCTTCCTGTCTTTTTCTTCCTGTTGTTCTTCCAGTTAGAGCTGAGGCTTCACTTTCCTGGGGTTTCTTGGCTCCGTTAACCGCTCCAGGAGTTATCCACTCTAGGACTCCTTCTTAACCCCTCCTGAGTCAGCGCCCGGTCTCCAGGCAACAGGGTAAATCCATCACCCCTCATAGAGGGACGGCTGCTGATAGGTAACTAATATTAGTACAAGGTGCAAGCAGCAGGGTCCCCGTTCTTTCCCTGATCTTGCTGTAACGTATCGTGATTTCTCATCAGCTAAACCCATCAGAAATATGTATTTTCCAAAGGCTTCAGGCAACCCCTGTGTTTTGGTCATTCGACACCTGCCAGTTTCGCGACCCACAGGTTGAGAACTGCTGCTCTAAATGAACATTCTCATGAAAAAACCAATAACATGGAAATGTGTTTGGATCGAGGACAGATGTGATACCCAGAGGAATCATTCATCGCCAATGGGAGGGGTGTTGGTGGTGGAGAGATAAAGAAAATGATCTTTGATTCTAATGAATAATGTTTTAAAATGACCAAATAAAATAACATTTAAAAGGAAAAAAAAAACAATTCAACCAAAATTAGAAGGGAAGCAACAAATTGGGAAATAATCTTCATAACAAAAACCTCTGACAAAGGTCTAATTACTCATATTTATAAAGAGCTAAATTAATTGTACAAAAAGTCAAGCCATTCTCCAATTGATAAATGGGCAAGGGACATGAGTAGGCAATTTTCAGTTAAAGAAATCAAAATTATTAATAAGCACATGAAAAAAATGTTCTAAACTGCTCATAATTAGAGAAATGATCACCTCACACCTAGCAGATTGGCTAATATGACAGCAAAGGAAAGTAATGAATGCTGGAGGGGATGTGGCAAAGTAGGGACATTAATTTATTGCTGGTGGAGTTGAGAATTAATGCAACCATTCTGGAGGGCAATTTGGAACTATACCCAAAGGGCTCTAAAAGACTGTCTGTCCTTTGATCCATCCATAGAACTTCTGGGTTTGTACCCCAATGAGATAATAAGGAAAAAGTCTTGTACAAGAATATTCATAGCTATGCTCTTTGTGGTGGCAAAAAAACCTGGAAAATGGGGGGATGCCCTCCAATTGGGGAATGGTTGAATAAATTGTGATATTTGTTGTTGATGGAACACTATTGTGATCAAAGGAATAATAAATTGGAGTAATTCTATGGGAACTGGAACAACCTTCATGAATTGATGCAGAGCAAAAGGAGTGGAACGAGGATAACATTGTACACAGAGACTGTGGTACAATCTAATTTAATTGACTTCTCCATTTATGGCAAAGTAGTGATCCTGAACAACTTGGAGATCTATGAGAAGAAACACTATCCACATTCAGAGGTAAAACTGTGGGAGTAGAAACACAGAAGAAAAACAACTGCTTGAATACATGGGTCACGGTGATGTGGTTGGGGATGTAGACTCTAAATGAACATCCTAATGCAAACTCCAACAACATGGAAATAGGTTTTGATCAAGGACACATGTAATACCCAGTGAAAATGTGTGTCAGCTATAGGAAAGGGTGAGGGGAGTGGAGGGAGGGAAAGAATATAATACTTGTAACCAAGGAATAATGTTCTAAATTGAATAAATAAATTAATTTAAATTTTAAAAAGATAATTTTTATATATAAAATCTTTTTTACCACCTTAACATCCACTCATTCTTTATTTTCCGCAGTTCCAGATGATAATCTTGATTCTCCAGGAATAAGAACCGATATATAAATAATATGTGCAATATTCTTATGCATTCATTAGTAAAGAAGACCTTTATGTTTGACAAAACTTGTATTCATTTATTCATTTCTCCATTCTCTCTCTCTCTCTCTTCCTCTTCCTTATCTCCTCTCTCCATGATTTTTGTATCCTGTACATATCTGTATATAATTATATATATACATTGTCTCTTCCCTACAACATTTTTGAGACAAAGATGGTTTTGTTTTTTTCTGTTCCCAGCACCTAGAACAGTTACTGGAATATAGTAGATCTTTAATAAATGCTTATTGATTAGATTAGGTAACTCATTAGATAGAATGCTGGATATAGAGTCAAGAAGATTTAAATTCAAATCTGACTTCAGGTACTTACTAGCTATGGGAATCTCAGGAATTCACTTAAACTCCATTTGCCTCAGTTTTCTCATCCGTAAAATGGAGATAATCATAGTACCTACCTCGCAGGGCTCTTATGTTATATAAAAATAGTAAGTCCTATATAAATATTAGCCACTATAATGATGAATTAAAGATTTAGGAAGATCTCTTTTTCTTATAAACTCAGCTCTTGAAAAAAATATGGGGAAAATTATGTTGTGTGATGTGAAAAAATGCTTTATGATTGGTATTATTTTCAACATTTAGTTTAGTAAAGTAAAATGTTTCTCTTTGTGGGATGTCCTTTCCATCTTCTCCCATCTCTCTCTCTTCTCTCTTCTCTCTATCCCTCCCTCTCTCTCTCTCTCTCTCTCTCTCTCTCTCTCTTTCTCTCTGTAACATTTTCTTCAGTTTAACTTCTTATTCTTGTCTTTAAGTACATATCTTTTGTCTTCTGAAATGTTTTCCAAAATATCCTGTTAGTTTATAACAGTAGCTGCTATATCATGTGTTATTCTGATTGTTACTTCTTAGCAATTGAATTCTTTTGTTCTGATTGGATACCAATTTTATTTTTCATTGACTCACTATTCTATATTTTGGTTGCTATATTCCTGGGGTTTTTATTTAGGGGTTTCTTTTAGAAGGTGACCAATGATACCAGGTTTTTTGTTTATTTTTCTTTCATTTTGTTTTTCTATTTCTTTCCCCTCTTATTATAAAAAATCTTGACAGTTTTCTTTTTAGATTTCTTGAAATGGGATTTTTTTTTTTTTTGCGGGAATAGCAAGGCTTTATTGGGATGCAGGCTCTAATATGGCTTTGCATCTAAAGGAAGCTGAGCACACACAAATAAGCATCAGTCCCAATACAGTGCCCCCCCATTTACAAGAGGGGGGCCAACAGCAGATACTGAGCCCCTACACTAGCTCTAGGGTCTAGATTGGGGTGATGACCAAGCAAAGGAAGGACGGGATTTCTCCCTCTGGAGAGCCCCGAAGACCAGAGTGGAGAAGATAGGATCAGACAGGTGTTGCTGTCAGTGGGATGCAGGGATGTCAGGACAGAGGAGAGTGCAGAGGTCTGCATGGATGGTCTCTGCTGGGGTGAGGAGGTTCCATCTAATGCAGTCTGACTCTGACAGGATTCACACTCCTGTCACTATCTTACCAAAGCCCAAATCTTATAATATTCCTAATACCACTAATAGTTATTTGTTTACAAGTTAATAAGGAACTAATCACATGTTGTAGATACTTGGAGTTTCTGATCAAAAAGTTGAAATATCCACCAACAATCTAGTAATTCATCTATATGAGGCATTATAGTGTAATGGTAAGAGCCCTGAACTGATTAAAGACTCTGGGTTCTGTTCTTGTCTATTCTATTAATTAACTATATTAGTTTGTATAAGATCAGCACAGACATTCCCTCCAGAGGGGTGGTATGACCTTATCCCTGCAATCATATTCATAATTTGGAAATGAGTTTTAAAAATTGGAAGAGAAAGAACCATATCATAATGCACTATTATGGTGGTGAGGATACTCAAGACACAAATGCAGGATAGTAAATGACTCCATATCATCTGCAAGGAATATTTCAGAGAAAAATTTGGACACAATCACATCTAGAATCTTTGAAAGAGATGAAGCAAATGTTAAAAGAACATATAAGTGGAATGAGAGTATTTGAGGGAAAAGACAGAAAATAAATCAATCCTATGAAAGAAAGAATTAGAAAAAAAATGAACATTTTGGCACAAGTGGTACAAAATATTACACAAGCAATAAACTTTCTGAAAATTTGGGAGGACAAAATAGAAGCCAATGACCACACAATTCAATAAGAAATATTAAAACAAAACAAAAGACTGAAAAATGAAAGAAATATAAACCATATCATATAGCCAAAATAACTGACCTGGCAAACCTATCAAGGAGAAAAATAAATAAAAATAATTCAGCTATCTGAACACATTGATCAAAACAGTGAGACTAGACGTCTTGCTTAGGAATTCTGTGTAACAGTAAAATTATAGTTGAGACTGAAAAAAAAATCAAAATTTAAATGGCTGCATAGGGAAATACCAAATAATAAAATATCTGTCAGCTGCCAAATTTTTATGATGATTTAATTGCAACAGGAGGAAGAAAATATTAGAGGGAGAGAGAGGGAGGGAGAGAAGGAAAGAGGGAGAGAAGGAAAGGAGTTTAACTCAGAACCACTCTGGCTCGGGCTGAGCCAAAGTGGGCATTAAGGCCTTGGAGAGCCAAGGCAGGGAACAGGATCAGTCCTTATCACTCATGTGACTAGTCTGAAAGAAAACAGTCTGCAGGGCTCCCCTGACCTCAGGCTCCAGGATCCAACTGAACTCTTGCCCTCCTTACAGGAAGTCCCCAGAACTCTAGAAGCTGTTCTCTACCTCACTTTCTGAGTCTCACATGTGCCAATAGTGGCTCAATCTTGACTTATGACCACCAAGAGGTCTGTCCTTTTTTTGCACATGTCTGTTGAAGGTCATTTTCTCAAATAATTAAATCTTGAGTTTGTTGCAGCCCTTCCTAATCTTGTTACACTGAGTAGGGTGGAGAATGTAGTTTCCAAGACTTGATTCTGTTATTCCAAGTATCTCTATTGTTATTGATCAGGAAATAGCTAAATCCAATCTAAAGAATGGTCTGAATAGGGTGGAGTAGTTTTGAAATTCACATCTGTGAGACCTGAGTTGTTGGAAGTTCTGTTAAGTCCAACTGTCTCTCTCTCTCTCTCTCTCTCTCTCTCTCTCTCTCTCTCTCTCTCTCTCTCTCTCTCTCTCTCTCTCTCTGGTGTTCCCAAGGAGGCTAAAACTTTGGGATCTTGGGAATTCCTTGAACCAGAATGACAGCTTTGGAAAGAAGAGAAAGTTGGAAGTTTGGGGAAGAGCTGTGAAAGGAAGATCAACAGTTAGAAGAAGAAAATCTGGTTTTTGTTCCTCTATTGTTATAGAGTGGAGCAGGCTGGGCTGGGCCTTCTGGGCCAGAAGCCATAAGGCCCCAAAACCCTGACTGACTAGAAGTTGGAAAATTGCACTGAACAACTACAAGGAAGCAGTAACTTAAAAATATATAAGAATATTAATTATTAGGAATAGGCTTAGATAGTTAGGAATTGGGCCAACGTAATGATAAGGAGAGAGACCAGATCTGGTTTTTCTTAGACAGTAGTGGACCCTGTGAGGGGCCTTGAGTTGGGTGTGGTTGAGTTAGTACCCCATTAGTATTTAGGAATCTCTACTGCTAAGCTTTTACCTTTCTTTCAATTCCTTATAAATTTTAATAAAGGTTTTGTTTTTACCTACTGCCTGCACAGTTGTGTCAGCCCCCATCCCTTAAGAATGCCTCACTGTTCTTAGCCTATAACAACTTTGTTACAAAGTTTAACCTCCTGGCCCTTCTTACCTACAAATACATACAGTTTCAAAATTATCCACAACAGGGGCAAAAAATAAAGTTCTTGTGGCATCTGGGGATTTCTCCAATTCTGAATTCTCAAAATTAGCAGCTATCCTAAAATATTAGGTCAATATATTTAAAATAGTAAAAATATTCTATGGACTTATAACCATTTAATAATCCATAATGTCCCACAAATGTGTTTATCTTTTCTCCTCATATTTTAAATAAAATTACATTAATGATTTTGTTTTTACTTAACTTCCATTTCCCTATTCATGGAAGGCAGCCCTTATGGCAAAGACTAAGAAAAAAAGGGGGGAACATTCTACAAAACTACATAAGAAGGTATGTTTACCTTTAATAGTCACCCAAAGAACACAACTAGTCTGAAGCAAAGGTACTTAATATATAATAGGGTGAAAGAACCAGCATTTTCCTCATGGGATTTCCCTGATATCAGTGTTCTTCCCTACACACAACTTGATTTGCCCCACTCTTCTTAATGAATCTTCCTTGATGGATACCTGAGACTATGACAGTTGTCAAATCCTAAGCCATACCCATCACAAATATTTCCAGATGGAGATGAGTAAGGCAGAGAGGCTAAGGGCTACTATCTTTTCGATATATCTTTGCTGTGTTGGGGCAAAATAAGTGTTCTTTGTCCAATGACAAGAGTGCCTCATTTTATTCTAACATTGGATCTGAACAAAGAGCCATATGGGGTTAGAGGAACACCTCCAGGTTGCAACAAAATATTTCCTCCTTAATTAGGGGTTATACAGTATCCCACAAATACAAATAAAGTTAGTGGGAAGAGTGCATTGGACAAGGGACTAAGCATACACATGAGGAGCACATATGATCAAAGCATAGACACAGAAAGGCAAAAAAATTCTTCCAACATTACAGAGTTACTGACATTTTCTAGTCCAGTATTGTCATTAGCCTGCTTTCATTAGAATATTCTGGATGGACCTCTTCCCTGATGTTTTTTTTTTTTTAAACCCTTGCCTTCTGCCTTAAAATGAATAATATGTATTGGTTCCAAGGCAGAAGAGTGGTAAGGACTAGGCAATGGGAGTAAAGTGACTTGCCCAAGGTCACACAGCTGGGAAGTGTCTGAGGTCAGATTTGAACCCAGGACCTCCCATCTGTAGGCCTGACTCTCAATCCACTGAGCTACGCAGCTGCCACTTTCCTTGATGGTTTTATAGTCTTCAGAGCTCACTGATTCACTGTAATCTCTGTCAGGAGCTCTTTTATTATAATCTCCATCACTTTCAGATCCTGGCCCAGTTGAAATCCTTGACTATATCTGCCTCAGGAAAGAGTGGACATTATCATTCTTTCTTGGCTTAAAGCCTAAAAAAAGACTTTTTCCAGATTTTTAGAAAATGTAGAGGGAAAAAAGGATAGAATTATTATTTTTCTTGCCTTTTTTCCCTCATATTCTTGGCTACTACTGAGGTCTGTCATCTCCTTCCAGGAAAAGTCAGGGCCTCTAGCTAGGTTTCATAGAACAAAGACCTGAGAATCATTTCAGCTAGTTAATATCCCTTTGACTTAGTTTTCTTTTGGACCTCTTTCCTCATAAGGAGGGAATAAGTTCTCTCTTCAGAGATCTCATCCTATAGTTTACAGTGATTCTTCCATATACTTCCCATTTTTATCTCTGAAGGTCAGAATATAAAACAGATTGAATTATTTACCCACTAAGTATCAACACTGGAATTCGAAACCCTCTCTCCTATCAACTCCAGTAGTCAAAGTTTCTACTATTATATCAGTCAAATTTCTCACATACAAATTCTGTCAGAGTTCAAAAGAACTTTGTTTCATAAATATATGTTACAATAATAAAACCAGTTAGGTTTTGTAATCATATATACTGCTACAGGACATTATCAGAAATTCTGCCTAGGAACTTTCTGATTTTAAATAGAGGTATGATTTGAACAACTCCAGATCTAACACTTCTGGGTCCATAAAGCAAACTATTTTTCAGCTTTTAGCTTATAAAGGTTTTTGGAAATCATTAGAGCAAGAAAAGAAACTGGAAGTTTCAATCAGACTCACTGGGAGAAGAAAACTTAGCCAAACTGTTCCGATTGGTCAACAGTGAGATTTGCAAGAGGCAAAGTGCCAAGTCCCCATCCCTATAGATACTTTCTCTATAATCAGGTACTTATTTGTGTGTTTGAATGGGACAGTGGCCATTGACAAGCTGTCTATGGGAGCCTGCCAGAAAAGATGTTTTGATTAATGAATTACTGGGAACAATCTCCTCAATGATCAGAACTGAGCATGAAGTCATTCTCTTGGGCTGGCTTGTCAAAGGAGTGTAGGCATGACTAACAGGTGCTTTGTCATAGTGTGGGTCCTTTCATTTTGTGTTCTCATCAATTCTCTAATTTTTAATGCTGCTGATTAGCCTCATTTGTACATTGAGACAAATGATGGACATTATAAAGCTCTGAGCCACATGTGAGTGAAACTGAAGCGTGTTAAAATTTTAATCATTTTTTTTTGGTGTTTGTATTCTGTCTTATTTTTTTTTGAAAATGTTGTTTGATTAGATGATTTAGAATATTTTCCCTTGGTTTACAAGACTCATGTTCTTTCCCTCCCCTACCCCCACCCCCTCCTATATCTGACATTCAATTCCACATGGTTTAACATGTGTCATTGATCAAGACCTATTTTAATATTATTAAAATTTGTACTACGTGATCTTTTAGAGTCTACTTCCCCAGTCATATCCTCATTGACCCATGTGATCAAGCAGTTGTTATTCTTCTGTGTTTCTTTTCCCACAGTTCTTCCTCTGGATGTGCATAACATTCTTTCTCATATGTCCCTCCAAATGCTTCTGGATCATTGCATTGCTACTAGTAGAGAAGTCCATTATACTTGATTGTACCAGAGTGTATCAATTTCTGTGTACAATGTTCTCCTGGTTCTGCTCCTTTCATTATGCATCAATTCCTGGAGGTTGTTCCAGTTCACATGGAATTCCTCCAATTTATTATTCCTTTGAGCACGATAGTATACCATCACCAACATATACCACAATTTGTTCAGCCATTCCCCAATTGGAGGTCATCCCCTCATTTTCCAATTTTTGGCCACCACAAAGAGCGCAGCTATGACTATTCTTGTACAAGTCTTTTCCTTATTATCTCATTGGGGTACAAACCCAGCCCTGCTATGGCTGGATCAAAGGGCAGACAGTGTTTTATTGCCTTATGGAGATAGTTCCAAATTGCCTTACAGAATGGTTTGGATCAATTCACAACTCCACCAGGAATGAATTAATGTCCCTACTTTGCCACATCCCCTCCAGCATTCATTACTTTCCTTTGCTATCATGCTAGCCAGTCTGCTTGGTGTAAGGTGATACCTCAGAGTTGTTTTGATTTGCATCTCTCTGATTATAAGAGATTTAGAACATTTTCTCACATGCTTATTAATAGTTTTGATTTTTTTATTTGAAAATTGCCAATTCATGTCCCTTGCCCATTTATCAATTGGAGAATGGCTTGATTTTTTGTACAATTGCTTTAGCTCTTTATAAATTTGAGTGATTAGACCTTTATCAGAGGTTTTTGTTATAAAGATTGTTTCCCAATTTGTTGCTTCCCTTCTAATTTTGATTGCATTGGTTTTGTTTGTATAAAAACTTTTGATTTAATGTAATATTTGGCATTTTGTATTTTTTAAACACTTCCTTGTTCTTAAAATCTTTCCTATCCCAAAGATCTGACAAGTATACTATTCTGTGTTCACTTAATTTACTTATAATTTCCTTCTTTATGTCAAGTTCAAGTCTTGATTTTTAATCATTTATACAGTGGTCTGGAAGAAGAAACAATATGAGATCCTGAATAGTAGGTATAGTTTTTTTTTTCTTTTTTATGATAAAATATTTTTTCATAATTTTTAACCACTGATATGCTTTGTTTTGGGAGGGGTTGAGGGATATTTTCATTAACAGTGACAATTCTAATAAATGGATGATCTGTGGAGAACTATATATCTGGTTATGGTAACCGGATACTCTGGCTTGGGACTACAGAGCTGCTAAGGGAGACACCTGAGGGCTGTCTATTTGTAATGGAGATAGATGAGAGATATGAGAGATAGATGCTGCTAGGGGGGTACTATCTGGGGTTTGTCTATTGATCCCTAATAGCTAATGGATGAATATTTTTCCTAACCTCCTCCTCCCTTTACTCCCTCCCTTCTTCAACCCTCTTCCTCTCAGTTTCTTCTGAAGCCTGTGGCTTTGCCCTTCCCTCCCTGAGTGGACTATGATACTTATGAGGAAAAACGCCTTCCTTTCTTTTCTCAGGTAAGGGGTTTATCAGGATAACATGACAAGGAAACTGAGGTGAGAGGGATGAGGGTTTCCCCAATCTAAAATGAGGATTTGGGAAGTAACAGCTGTGATAGGGGGGACAGTCAGAGAGATGGAAGAAAACTGTCATGTCTTCTTTTCTTCTTCAATTCACAAAACCACCAAGATATCTCAGCCTAACTCCAGAAGCCCTCCTCCACCCCCCCAGGGTCCTTCAGCCTGGGACAGAAGCTAATAGGATCAGTTCAGCTTCTTCCCCTTCCAGCCAGGCTTGCCTCACTTGGTCAGAAAAAAACACAGAGAAGAGGTTTTTCTATCCTTTCTTGGTCAGTCACCCCCAGAGAGAGACAGAATTTGTTCTTGTTCCCCTGGCCAGCTTTAACTGTCTCTTCTGGGAACATTCCCTTTGGAGTTTTCATCTTGATTGACAGACAGGTCCTTCACCTTGGTCTGCATGCCTGGTTTGTCCTGTAAATCTGCTCTCTCTTCAAGCCTCTTCCACACAATAAAGTGTTTTAGAAAGAGCTTGAGGACAGGGCTCAGGGGAACTGGGTCTACATCTGTAAGTAACTAGTGATCAGTCCTCTAAGGCACTAAACATATTTTACCTTGGTTTCCCATCTCTTATAATATATGAAAAAGCCTGGCTAAGATCTATAGTTTCTGTATATGTTTGCAAATTGTATATATATTATAGATATGTTATATATAAATATACATATATACACACATATACATATATAACATTTCATTCTTTAACAACTCTTGGATATGGAATAGTCTTGCATTACTGAAAAAGTATTTCCTGAATATTTAAAGGTCCTTTTGTTGGCCACTTGTCAAATTTGATGTTTGTCATTGAAAGTTTTGAATGTTTTAGGAAGCCTATAATCAAATCATTTGAAACCACTAACTTAAAAATCAACTAATCTGACTTGTATAAAGATTTGTGTGTTCTTTTTAATTTTCTACCCTTTGTTTCTGTTCTACCTGGTTTTCTTTTACTTCAGTCTTTTTTTTTGTTGTATGTATCAGATGTTAATCTCCAACTTTAGAGAACATTTCCAAGGTGAATATTTTTTCTAATCCTCTAACTGAATTTTTATAGGTTACATTGAGAGTTCTAAGTATTTATCTGCATTTATTACAATTTTTTTTTCTTTTATGCATCCAAATTTCATTTTGAATGATTTTATAGTTATTTTTTCTATGCTTTCTTGGGAGTCCACAGGTATTTTATATTTCATCACATATTACTTTTCCCTTCATTTTATAACATTTCTTGGGAGCTTTGCATTCTCTGAGACTTTATGAGTCCTTCTTTCTGTTTTTAGGATTCTCAGTTAATATATTTGGCTGTGCTCTGGGTTTTTATGATGATTTTTCCCTTAATATACTTAGGGTTTTTTTCCCTGCATTTTATTGTTGTTGTTTTCTCATCACTTACTTTCTGGATTATTCTGTCCTCTGTTTAGTGGATATTTCCCTGAGCAGGGATACAAGGCAGCCTCAGACCTATGTGTTTTGTAATGACTCTGAACCCTGGGAAACTACATCTCCCAGGATTCTCTACCTTAGCTTCCTCAGACAAATCCCACTTTCTTTGTGGGACATGTCTGAGAAAGTATAAAAGAAGAGAGAAGTTCAGGAAGAGCCTCTTCACAGGAAAGAGCCTTTGGTCCCTGCATAGCTTCCAGAGAACAAATTTTTCTCTAGCTTTCCCAAACCTTTACTTTCCTAGCCCAAATAAACCTATATAACTTTCCCTGGAGTCTGGCTTGATTTAATTTAATTCCCTAGCATAGTTATACTAGAAAAGAAAAGCCTGGTCAATTTCCCTACTGGAGCAAAGGGGGGGACCCCCGGCTACCATCCTTTTCCTGCCTTTTCCCTCATTTTCCCTTCAACAGACCCATTCTTTTGAAGAAAAGGCATCTGTTGTCTCAGGTTTTTTGCTTGAGAAGCCTCTTGGGAGACAAGACTAGGTTTCAGTTCTCTTTCTTTTGGGCCAGACACAATCCATGAAAGTATCTGCCCCAACACCTCCCTCTTTCTTCCTTGTGTCTAAGCTGCTTCAGCTTCTCTCTCTTTTTTACTTGGGACGGGGAAAAAGGAAAATGTTCCTAGTACACACTTTTTAGTCTTGTAGCTCCAAGACTGAATCAGAAGCCAAACCTTTCCAGTCACTTGCCGTTCCTTTTATGTGACCAAGAAGGAGATGTGGTAGGGTAAAGGAGGGTTCTGGCAGTGTCTCTGCAGCAGGAGATGGGAGGAAATTCCAAGATCAGTCTAGGAATATGTCTGTGAGTTTGCATGTACACCTGATTTGGTTCAATGGAGTATAGTAGAGGAAGGTACTAGTCAACATTATAAGCACTAAATTTCTGCAACGTTGGACTTTACTTTTACAGTTATGTTGTTTTTTTTTGTCCTATGGGTTTAGCTATAATTATTCCATATCCAGTTCATTATTGCTTTTACTCAAGGACTGGAGAGTTAAAGGCATCCAAAGATATTAACAAATTCCCTATCTTGCTGTTCATAGAGAATTGGCCACTTACTATCTGTATGACTTTAAACAAGAAATGTGTCTTTCAAAACCTCCATTTTCTCTTCTGTAATATGAAGGAGTTAGATGAGATGCTCTCTAAGGATCTTTCTAACACTAGTCTTTCATAAATGAAAAAGATTCATTAACCTTCAGGTAATATTCTAAGAAAATGGAATGTTCCTGAAAATCAGCTAATAGATGCTATATGGAAAGATGCAGGATTAGAATGAGCTGAGGTTCTGAAAGTCATCTTGTTTGACTTCAATAATACAGCCTTAGGGATGGTGCATTTTGGCTTTCCTAAGATTTTTAATAAGTACCTTGTAATTGTAGACCTGAGGACCAAATCAAAGTCTTCTATTTTCTTTTTGAAAAATAGGGACTAACTAGGTAAGGATGCTTGGGAAGAGAAACAGCCAGCCACAGGTAGTTGGTGCCTTTTCTTTCTTTGATCTGCTTTTTATTACATAATTAAATAATTATAAATTAAAATTTAGTATCAAGAAAATTTAATCTCAACTATATTCTTTAGAAAAGAGTTTTGAAAAGAAAATGGATTTTTAGTTTACCCTGAGATATATCTATTTCATGAATTTATTTTTAAAAATGGCCATCAGGCAGATAAGTCTTTAAAATAGCCAAGATAAAACAGGTTCTATTGTAATTCAGGAACTTTGAGTATTATGGTGTCTAGAAGGGTGTTTAAGAAAAAATAGAGTGTAATAAAAGTAACAGGAGTAGGAGTGGGGCTTGATTGGGCAGTTTTGTTTTTTTTTTTGGCAGTAGAGAGGTCTAAATTAAAATGAGTTATACAGTTATTATTATAAAATGGAGGACACTATTTTTGGAATGGTTCATTTAAAATTTGATTTATAGAAACAATAAGAAGACAGTATAAATTCTCTTTGGAAATAATAAGAAAAATCAAGCCAAACAATTATAGTGCTAAGTGCAAATTAGTTCAATTCCTCAATAAAATGCAAAATAATTACAGAAAATAATAAAATCGGGTTAAGAGGAAATGCATTTAATTAATTTACATTAAAATAAATTCAAAACAAAAGCTTACCTAATATTTACATTTTACTTTGGCTAAATCATGAAAAGCAGAAACAAAATTAATGATGTCAGAAAAATATGAATTCACATGATTCAATATTAAATGACTAAATTCAAATGACTAAAATATTAAAAAAGAAAACCAGGCATCTGGAAATATTTATATTATGTATACATTTACCATGCAAAATGAAAATATAAACATTTTATGTATGTTCATCTACTTCTTCTACAGTAATTAGCATTTATGAGAAAAGATAAATACTTTCATATATATTGCCTATATAAACATTGACACATATATACATGCACATACATAACCATAATAATTATAAGACAGGAATCATGAAAGACTGGATAGAGACGACTGAGGAGTGAAGAAGATTTGAGTTCAAGTCCTACCTCTGACCTATATTGGTTATGTGATCCTATTAATTCACTTAACATCTCTACTACAAATGGATAGTGTTCAAAAGAGATGATTGGTAGAGGGAATTTCTCATCAGGAGTTCCCTAATCTGATGTAATAATGGGTTCAGTCAAAAACAGAAACAACAACAGCAATAAATAATAATCTGGTGGCAGGAATTATACAACTGAAGCTTGCTGGTTTACATGGTCTGAAAATTATCAAATCACCATACTATTTAAAAAGAAAAAAAAGTTTTCAAAAACATTCTGGAAATTTCAGCTAATGAACTGACTTAAATCCAAGTATATCACAAGATAAATTGTCATTATTCACAATCACTTGGACTTAATATTGACCCTTAAAATCTCAAGATCAGTGTTTTCGATAGATGACACCATTCAGAATACTCAACATTGCTAAAACAAAGGGGATGAAAAGCTTTCAAAATATAGACTTAGCAGAGATCCAAATAACATTGGAACATTATGAGATGCACATAATTTCTATTATTTTGTCCCCTTTTCTATTTGTACCAAGGATGCTTTCAGTAAGCCTAAGTCAGATGAATGGAGGATTAATTTACATCCTAATCCTTTTTTATTAAACTGTAAAAAGCACTTATTTTATTCACCTTTGTAGTACTCTCCAGAACACTGAATATAGAGAAACATTACCAGGATAATGACTTCCTGGGCCTCAACCTACACCCAGGACATTTGCTATCTAATGCGCGCGCACACACACACACACACACACACACACACACACACACACACAATTGCTAGATTGGGTTAAAAACAGTGGTAGCAACTGCATCAGCAAGTAAGGAATATGTCATTACCATGGGAAATTATATAAAATGATGATGAGAAAGGAGGAGGTGGCTGTGATATGGACCTCACCCTTAATCAGTACTAAACTAAGTGGACTATAATAAAATTAAGCTTCCTTCCTTCATTCCTTCTTTCCTTCCTTCAATCCCTCCTTTCACCATATTTATCAAGAGTTGAAAGAATCTCTACCTGGCAATCAATATCCTAATTTTTAAAAAAATGCAATTTGTATGTCTTTATAATCTGTCCCTTCTACTATCCCCATTAGGTACAATAAATAAATTTTTTGTCATAAAAAGGAAGTCAAGTAAAACAAATTCCAACATAGGTCCCGTCCTGAAAATCTGTATCTCTCTCTTAATATTTTAAGTGTCATAACTTCTCTATCAGGAGGTGAGTGGTATATTTCATCTTTAGTTATATAGATTCATTCATAGTCTATCTTATTTGTCAGATATCAAAGTTCAAGTTGTTTTTTCATAATCTTATTGATATTGTTCTACTTCTCATTTTGCTTTGAATCAATTCATAGACATCTTTGGCTTCCTCTGTATTGATGCATTTTATTCAATTATTATGGTATAGAAATATCACATTATATACCATGGTGTGTTGAGTCAATTCTCAATAGAATTATATATACCTTCTCAATAGGATTATATATATAGTTTGCTAATCTTTATGTATGTATACACATCTTTATGTGTGTGTATATGTGTATATTGTCAATATATTTCTTTTTCTTTTGTATACTTGAAATATAGGCCTAGTAGTGGATTAGCTGAGTGAAAAAGTACATATAGTTTAATAGCTTTTATGGAATAATGTGAAATTTTCTTTCAGAATAGCTAGACCAATTTATAGCACTCAAAATTGTATACTCGTGTCCTTATTTTCCCACAGCTGCTTAAATATTTGTCAATTTCCTCTTAGTCACTATTGCCAATCTTATGAGTGTGGAGTAGAACCTCAAAACTGCTTTAAACTGCATTTCTCTAATTGTTAGTGATTTAAGACATTATTATGTGGTTTTTGATAACTTGAAAATGTTTTTTTAATATACTTTTTTCCATCTATCTATCAAGGAATGGTGTTTAGATTTTTAAAAAGAATTCAATCTATCCTTCATTTATCTTAGATATGAGATTTTTATCAGAGAAGTTTGCTGCCAAGATTTTCTTTTCATTATTCTACTTCCTTTCTACTTTTGCATACATCAGTTTTTGGACAAAACTATTTACATTTTACATAATTAAAATGATGATTTTATCTTGTGTGATACTCTGCATTATTTGTTTATTCCTGATCTCCTGCCCACCAATAGATTAAAAACTGACTTTTTCATTGCATTGCTAATGTATTTATGATGTGACCATTAATATCTACATCATTTATCCATTTGGTGCTGATTTTGTTATATGGTTTATGGTGTGGGTTTAAACCTAATTTTTGGCTGGTTGGTTGATTGAAACCTATTTCAGCTGTCTAGTTTTCTCAGAAATTTTTGCTAAATAGAGTTTTTCCCCTAGTAACTGAGTTTTTTGAGTTTAGTAAACATTAGACTACTTTATTGTTTACTTTTCTCGATATATGTATATGTGTGTGATTTAACACTATATTTCCCCATCTTACCCAGGTTCAGAATGGAATTGCTACTCATTGTCCTGATCCCACTATTGACCAGCATTGGAGTTTTAATCTCTTTTTCCCTTGTCAGCTTGTCCCCTTTTAGGCTGCTTGACAACTCCCTCTTCCCAACTCTGAAACTCATCATAGTAATGACAAGTATTGTAGACAGCAAATAGGCACAACCGATTGCAACTCATAATTTCCCAGCTCAAGAGATCTGTCAGCTTCAGCATCCTGAATAGTTGAAATTTGTCATGTGACACCTCATTGGGCTACTTCAAGACAAAGATGATCTGTTTCATTTATCAATCTATTATTTTAATGCTGTTGCTTTCTACTATATTTTAAGATCTGATATTCATAGACTTCCTTCCAATTTTTTCCCAATATCACTATGAAATCTTTCACATTTTTGTTCATGCATGAGAAATGTTATTTTTTTAACTTCACATGATATTACTTTTATCATCTGATTGGAAGCACAGAATAGCTAATTAAATTTAGGTAATGTAATGTTTATTGCATTAGATTAACCCATTCATCAGCAATTAGTGTTTCTCAAAATATTTAGGTTTGTATTTCTGTAAATTATGGTGTTTAGTGGAATTCAGACAGTAATAATCAGCAATAATCAAAAAGTTTGGACACTGTAGAATAAATATTCTGTATTTAATCTCTTTCTAGGATGTAAATATGCTTAAAGCAGAAAAGAAGAAAAAACTATATACCATTATCCTTAATAAGCTTTGATGAAAATAAAATATTAGCAAGTAGCCTAGCATAATATATTATAAGAATTAAAACTATGACTAGAATAGGTTTATAACCTACATTTCTGGTCTCTTGATAGATACATTGCCAAACAATTTATAGCTTCTTTTGGTTATTTTGAATGAATTTCTTCTCTATAGCTCTTCCTACTAGATTTTTTGTTGTTTTTAACATGGAGAATTGCTGATCTTTTATGCAGATTTATTGCATTTTCCACAATTTGTTGAATTTATTTTTACTTTTTAAAAATTTTACTCTTTGAATTTTCTAAGTAAATCATATTAACCAACACATGATAATTTTGTTTTCTCCATATATGTGTTTATTCCTTTTACTTCTTGGTTCTGTCTTATTAGTATAGACAACATATTAAGAACTATGTTAAATAGCAGCAATGATAATAGGCATCCTTGATTTTTTCCTCATTTTATTGGAAAGCCTCTAAATTTTCTATATTCCATATGATATTTTCTGTTTGATTTGGATAGATATTATTTCCTAAATTAAGGAAGGCTTATTCTCATGCTTTCTAAAGTTCTAAAAATTATTTATATATAATGATATCAACAATGCAAATCTTTCTATAGTTTTAATGGAAGCAAGTGCTGCTTTTTGAGACAAAGTCTTTTTGATTTCTAATGCTATATCATGGGCTTCATTATTTAGATTAATTTGATTACTTATATTTGTAGTTTCTCTTATATTGATACACTCCTACATTTCTGGAGTAAACTAGTCCTAGCCATATTTTTAAATGTTTTTAAATACATTCTTGTATCCCATTTGCTAATACTGTATTGAAAAATTGTGCATCAAAGTACATTATGGATTTTGTCCTGTAAATTTCTTTCTTTGCTTTGTCTCTCCTTGATTTCATATTCAAGATCATGTTTACATACTACAAAAAGATTTTAAGAAGAAACTATGCTAGGCACTTCACAAATATTAATTTTAGCTTCACAAAAATCTTGGAAATTAAATGTCATTATCATTTATCATTCGGGAGTATGAGGCAGGTTAAATGACTTGTCCAAGATCACAAATTAACAAGGTTCTGAAGCTAGATAAGTCTTCCTGAATCCATTTCCATCAATCTATCCAAGGAAACACTTGATTACTGAGACTACTGCTACTGGAGAGAGCCTTTTCTTCAGTGTTGTATATTTCCTGGCATCTAATGCTGTTCTCTGAATATTGTAAATACTTAATAAAAGTTTGCTCAATTTGATTTTAAAAATCATGTGAAGTCCCAAATCTAAAAAGTCTGAATACAAGCCAATATTTTTCACTTATTCAAGAATCATTTTAATTGAGATTAGAGAGATTCAGCATCAGGGACTTGACCCTTGCATAATGAAGTTTTGTTTTGTTTTATTCTTTGACCACAAGACTCATAAAAGTATGAAGGAAATTATTATCTCTATTTGAAAGTGTGAACACATCAATGAAATCACTATTTACTGAAACATCAAAATGCATTTTTAAAAAATCCATTACCTTCCTACTTAGAATCAAAATTGTGTATTGGTTCCAAGACAGAAGAGTGGTAAAGGCTAGGCAATGGAGGTCAAGTCACTTATCCAAGTTCAACCAGCTAGGAAGTTTCTGTGGTCAGATTTCAACCTAGGACCTCCCATCTCTAGGTCTATCTTTCAATCGACTGAGCCACCTAGCTTCCCCCTAAAATGCATTTTATTTAAGAAGATATCAATGATTTAAACCCTTCTGAGCAGGGCAGGTGATTTTGAAAGAAAGAAGCATCCTTTGAATGTTTTGATCTTTTGGCATCATTTATAAAGCACTCATCTAAATATCTTTTATTTTCAATGCATTTATTGAATCCTTATTAAACACATATGTACTTATTCTCCCCCTCTCTGTCTCCAAATTCTCTTTCCAAAGAGACATTTTCTTTTCCTGAAGAAATGGTTAATGCACTTCCATTAATTGCTCTTTTAATGAAACTCTGTAGGAACCCTTCCTTTGTGGAAGGGAACAAATTGTAGTCTTAAAGGAAAGAGTTCTAAAGCTTGCCATTAATATGCACTCAAAAATAAATATTTTTCAACCAATTCTTTCATAATGCATAGAGTAATGCATAGAACTAAAATATTTCAATTAGATTTTAAATACTTTATTTTTAGCTGGGATATGTGAATTTGAATTGTTGGAGGCACATAACTGAATGACAATTAAAGGAGTTTTAGCCAAGTTAAAAAAAATCCTTAGATATAATTGTCTAAGTCTTAGTTAAATTAATATAAATTTTATTACAGTTTTAAAAACATTGGCTAAGTAATTAGTTTCTAAAACAGAGCTAATAATTAAAACTTGTAATGACTGGAGGAACACAAGCTCAGAACATAAATTCTTGTCAGAAGAAGAACAAATTCAAGGTAAGAATAATAATGGCAGCCTGCTGCCCAAGCCTTTGGATTATATATCATTAAGTCACAGGAAATAAGAATGAAGAATAGCATCAGATTTTTACATTTAAGAATATGGATGTAAGTTCATTATTCTTTGGTGTATTGTATAATAGTTTCAAACTTAATTAGCACATATTGATATGAAAGTTTTTAGCAAAAAGATTAATGTTATCTACATTTTCAGTACTCTCAGGAGGAGCAGAATAAAGGCATCACAGAAATTTTCATAAGCAAAGAATCATGTATATGCAGAGAATACTTAGGTTCATATTTCTTTTGCCCTTGAAAAGACTCATTCACAGAGTTTTCATGGTTTAAGAGTATGGAAAAAGAGGTAATATTTGCTCCAGCAAATAGTTCTTTATTGGATGACTAAGAAAAATATGAAGAAGAATGGAAATTATGACCTTGAGAGTTCTTGAACTTGGAAGCAACTGAAGAAGACATTGGTAGAGGATGCTAGGAAAGGAAGAGATGAAGCACACATGATATTGATTAGATAATATCACAGCAAATTGGTAACTCCTGATCACCAACTATTAGCATTGTCATCATTGTGAGATCAGAAGGAATTCTAGTCCCTAGTTTATTCCTCCTTTTCTTAGAATACTTGTTTAATAAACATTTGCCAATTTCTAACCCTGCATCATTTTTCCCGCCTTTCTATCTATCTCTAATCCAGCCCTCTACAAAACTATTGTAAAATAGCAATGAGAGAAGTGGAAGTAGTTCAGGTTATGCTGTAAGAATTATTTTATTTTTATTCAAAAATTATATTTGTACTATTTACTTGAGTGTACTGGTTCTGTAATAAAACTTTAAAAAAAACAATGAATTTTAAAAATATCATTAGTTCTAAGACTGAGTAATCTCTGTCCATTGGAATGGGGACTCAAAGAAATGAAGATAGATTTTGCATTTTGGATAATTTGTAAATCTATATTAGATGATATTGCTAGCTATACATAAAAACAAGGTCCAACTGAGTCACTGGTAAATTGGGAGACTGCTACTTATAAATAAGTAAAATGCCATGTTGTGGCCAACCAATATTCTCATAATCACTTGTACCCCTATCAATACGCCCCATTTTTTGCTCAGTAATTGACAGATCATATGAAAGTCTACTGCCCTACAAGACAGATGAAAAGAAAAAAAATGAATGAGGATTGGTTAACATGTATTACTAAGTACCGTTTTATCACTACAGCTAGGAATCATTAGCAATATGACTTTTAAAAGAGCCTTGAGGCTCTTTAAAACATATTGTCTTACTAATTAGGATTAATTGGAGGTTAGACCAGCATGAATAAAGTATAATTATTGCCAATGGTACTTACCTAATTTCAAAAAATTTACAAAATAAGCACTATACTAGATGTCTCATATAAAATAAGTGTACTCCCAATACCTCAATCAATGATGGATATAGGAGAAAAGTTTTAGACCAATATCACTAATAAATGTCAATTCAAAAAAGTAAATAAAATCCTATCAGACTATAGTAATTCAAAAATATATTTTTATGATTAAGTTGATTTTTAACAGAGGAAATGAGAATCTAATATTAGAGAAACCATATAATTAATCACATTAATTATAAAACCATTAAAGTTATTTAATTATATCAATAGATAAAAAGACCTTTAATAAAGTATAATTCATTTAAGCTAAAATAAAAAGTAAAGGGGTAGAGGGATATTTTGAATTATCTAAATATCTAAAATTGAACGAATAAGAATCCTATACAATGGGGATATTGTAGAAGCATTTCCAGAAAATACAGGAATAAAACAATGATGTCTAGTGTTTCCACTATTAAAAGATAAAAATTTTAAAATGATAAATAGTAATAAGATGAGGGATAGAAATCAAAATACAAAGATAATGAAAAAGAAAAAAAGAAATTAGTGTTGACAACTTCTATCTAGGCAATGAACAAAGAGCAAATGAAATTGGAGAATCAAGGAACACCAAGCTAAAACACAGAAATTCCAGGGAACTGGACACAGGCTTTGGAAGAACTCAAAATACAATTCAAAAAGAAATTAAGAGAGACTGAAGATAACTGGGAAAAGAACTTAAAAAGCAAAATAAATAATTCAGAAATAGAAAATCGTGTCTTGAAAGCCAAAATTAATCAGCTTGAAAATGAGGCAAAGGAGGTGAAAGAAGAGGCAAAGAAAATTAAAGATGAGGCAAAGAAGATAAAAGATGACCTCCACAGAAAGTCAGAACAGAAGGAAAAGGTTGACCAAAAAGTCAGGGATGAAATTCAGTCTTTAAAAACCAGAATACAACAACTAAAAGCAAACGACTTCACAAGGGAGCAGGAAATTATAAAACAAAATCAAAAGAATGAAAAACATTGAGGAAAATATGAAACACCTCACCAACAAAACAGAAGATTTGGAAAAAAAAGTCCAGGAAAAGCAACTTAAGAATCATTGGTCTACCGAAAGATCATGGCAAAAGAAAAAGCCTGGACATCATTTTACAGGAAATTATCCACAAAAAACTACCCCGACTTTCTAGAACAAGAAGGAAAAGTGGAGAATGAAAGAATCCAAAGATAACCTCCTGTACTTAATCACCAACTGAAAACACCCAAGAATGTTATAGCCAAATTCAAGAACTACCAGACCAAGGAAAAAAGTATTACAAGCTGCTAAGCAGAAGTCATTCAGATACCTGGAACCACAGTTAGGATAACACAGGTTCTGGCTGCATCTACACAAAAGGACCAAAAGGCATGTAATATGATATTCCAGAAAGCAAGGGAACTAGTTATACAACGAAGAATCTTTCTTACAGGGTAAAGTATGGTCATTTAATAAAATAAAATACTTCTAAGCATTTGTAATGAAAAGACCAAACCTGAACAAAATATTTGATGCCCAAACACAGAACTCAAGAGAATCACCAAAAGGTAATTAAAAAGGCGGGAGAAACAACAATAACAATAAGAAAAAAAAACTTTTTCAAAGGGATCCAATAAGTTAAAATGATATGTATCCCTACAAGACAAAAGGATATTGATAACTCTTAAAAATTGTTATTATCACCTGGGAGCTAGAAGAATTATACTTAGAGTAAATAGTGACAAATATTATAGGATGAAATTCAAAAACATAAATATGTACATAGATATATGTATGCATATATATATACATATATATAAGAGGTAAAAAAGTGGATAATACTAAGAGAAAAAGGAAAAGAAACAAAGTGGGGTTAATTTATATATCATAAAGAAGCTAATGGCAGGAGTGGGGGAGAATATCAATACACTGGAAAGGTAAAGAGGTTGGAGATAGGAAATACTTAATTCTTACATGCATTGAAATTGACTCAAAGAGGGAAAAACAATCAAATCCATTGGGGCATAGAATCGATTTGTTCCCTATAGATAAGTAGAAAGAAAACAAATTGACAAGGGGAGGGAAGCAATACCAAGGAGGGAGAGAGTGGGGAACTAGTTAAAAAAGACTGTAAAGAAGATAAGAGGGAAATAACAAGTAAAGTAAAATAAAGATAGGAATTAGGGAGACTGATTAAAAACAAAACACTGGTGTAGAAGGATAAGGTGAAAGAAGAAAGGGCAAGGAGTGGAAATCAAAATGCTGGGAAATACACAGCTAGTATCATAACTCTGAATGTGAATGGAATGAACTCACCCACAAAACACAAGGGAATAGCAGAGTGGATTCGAAACCAAAATCCTATCACATGTTGTCTACAAGAAACACACATGAGGAAAGTAGATACACATAGAGTAAAGGGAAGCTAATGGAGCAGAATGTACTGGGCATCAACTGAGAAAAAGAAGGCAGGAGCTTCAATCTGACAAAGCCAAAATAAAAACAGATCTAGACAAAGAGATAGGGAAGGTAATTGCATCCTGATAAAAGGTAGTCTAAACAATGAGGAAATATCAGTACTCAACATGTATGCACCAAATGGCATAGCATCCAAATTTCTTAAGAGGAAACTAGTGGAGCTCAAGGATGAAATAGATTGAAAAACTATATTAATGGGAGACCTGAAACTTCCTCTATCAGAACTAGATGAATCAAACCAAAAAATAAATTAGAAAGAGGTAAGTGAAGTGAATGACATCTTAGGAAAATCAGAGTTAGTAGATATATGGAGAAAAATAAATAGGGACTAAAAGGAATACACCTTTTCAGCAGCACATGGTGCATTCACAAAGATTGACAAAGTATTAAGCCATAAAAACATTGCAAACAAATACAAAAGAAATAATAAATGCAACCTTTTCAGATCACAATGCAATGAACACAATAATTAGTTAGGGTACATGGTGAGGCAAATAAAAAATTAATTGGAAATTAAATACCACAATTCTCCAAAATCAGTTAATTAAAGAACAAATCATAGAAACAATTGTGACAGTGACTGGCACATAAGAAAAGTGCCAGGCTGAAGAGTGTGTGGAACTGATCACCTCAAAGGGGGATAGGCCCAGGAGTTGGGAATTGGGAGGGGAAGAAGACTCTGGTTGGTAGAGGAGTTAGTCTCTCAGTCTTGAGAAGCCAAAGAGAGAAAATGGAAAAAAAAAAGACTTTCTCCTTTGGTTTACCTGTTTTTCCTGCTGGTGACTGGAAATCATTCCCCCAACATTTCCCATTTGAAAAGACTATTGAAGAGGAAACCTGAAAAAAGACATTTTAAATCTCTGTCTGACTTTACTTCAGCTCCTGTTGTCCTGAATCTGAACTGTGGTCATGGAACCAAACCCAAGGTGAATCAACCTGACTTTCTCTCATGGGGCTCAGACTCGAGTTCCCCCAAAATTGAGGATGGAAGGGAAAGGGTTTAGATAGAGACAGTGATGCCCTTTTCCCCACTTTCCTCTCCCTTCCAGTTATTCCTTTGTATTACCCTGATTGAGTTGACATTAAATGTTATCTGTTCCCCAAGTTGTGAAAAAGTGTGAGTGAACAGATCATGGGGAGACCCTTTGGTCTCAAGTAGTTGAGGGGGGACAAGAGGGACATGAGAGAATCTGAGAGAGCAGCCTTAGCTAATGAGGGAAGGAAGAAAGGGGAAAATCTTCAAACCCCCTCTTTTTTTCTCTGAGCCAACCCTAAAAATCAGCTGTCTCCCCTGAAACCCAGTTTTAGAAGGGAGATCTCCACTCTTCTCCTCTCTCTCAGTTCTCAATACTGAACCCCTCAAATACCCAATTAATAATTTCATTGAAGAAAATTACAATGATGAGACATCCTTTAAAAATCTAAGGGATGCAGCCAAAGCAGTACTCAGGGAGAAATTTATATCCTTGAGTTCATATATTAACAAATTAGGGATGGCAGAGATCAATGAATTGGGCATGGAAATGAAAAAAAAAAACAAGAAAATGAACAAATAAAAAATCCTCAGATGAAAACTAATTTTTGGAGATCCTAAAATTCAAAGAGAAATTAATACAATTGAAAGTCTAAGAACTATTGATTTAATATATAAGACTAGAAGCCGGTGCTTTGAAAAATCAAACAAAATAGACAAAGTACTGGTCAATTCAATTTTAAAAGGAAAGAAGAAAACCAACTTAACAGTATCAAAAATGAAAACACAGAATTCTCTAATAAAGAGGAAATTAAGGCAATCATTAAAACTATTTTGCCTAATTAAATGTCAATAAATATGGCAATCTAGGTGATATAGATAAGTATTTACAAAAATATGAATTGTTTAGATTTACAGAAGAAGAAATAGAATACCTAAATAACCCCATATCAGAAAAAGAAATTGAACAAGCCATCAAAGGACTTCCTAAGAAAAAATCACCAGGGCCAGATGGATTCACAAGTGAATTCTAACAAACATTCAAAGAACAAAAATTTTTAATACTATACAGAATATTTTCCAGAATAAGTAAAGAAGGAGTTCTACCAAATTCCTTTTATAACACAAATATGGTAGTGATACCAAAGCCAGGCAGGTCAAAAAAAGAGAAAGATAACTATTGACCAATCTCCTTAATGAATATAGATGCAAAAATGTTAAATAAAATACTAGCAAAAAGACTCCAGCAAGTGATCATGTGGGTTATTCATTATGACCAGGTGGGATTTATACCAGGAATGCAAGGATTGTTCAATATTGGGAAAACCATCCACATAATTGACCATGTTAACAAGCAAATGAACAAAAAAATAACATGATTATCTCAATAGATGCAGAAAAAGCCTTTGACAAAATACAACACTCATTCCTATTGAAAACACTAGAAAGCATAGGATTAGAAGGACCTTTCATAAAAAAATAATAAACAGTATATATCTAAAATCATTAGCAAACATCATCTGCAATGGGAATAAACTAGAAGCATTCCCAATAAAATAAAGAGTGTTACAAAGATGCCCATTATCACCTCTATTATTTACAATTGTACTAGAAACACAAGCAGTAGCAATTAGAGAAGAAAAAGAAATTGAAGGTATTAAAATAGGCAATGAGGAGACCAAGTTATCACTCTTTGCAGATGATATGACAGTCTATTTAAAGAATTCTAGAGAATCAACTAAAAAGATAGTAGAAAAAATCAACAACTTTAGCAGTTTCAGGATACAAAATAAACTGACATGTCATCAGCATTTCTATATATTTCCAACACATCTCAGCAGCAAGAATTAGAAAGAGAAATTCCATTTAAAATCACCTAGACAGTATAAAGTAATACTTAGGTATCTATCTGCCAAGACAACACAGGAAGTATATGAACACAACTACCAAAAAACTCTTCTTACAATTAAAACTAGATCTAACAATTGGAAAAATATTGATTGCTCATGGGTAGGATGAGCTAACATAATAAAAATGACAATCCTACCCAAACTTATTTATTTAGTTAGTGCCATAGCCATCGAACTACCAAAAAACTTTTTTTTCTGAATTTTTAAAAAACCATAACAAAGTTCATTTGGAAGAACAAAAGATCAAGGATATCCAGGGAAATAATGAAAAAATACAAAGGAAGGTGGCCTAGCAGTACCAGAACTTAAACTATACTATAAAGCAGTGGTCATCAAAACAATATGGTACTGGCTAAGAGTCAGAAAGGAGGATCAATGGAATAGAATTGGGGTAAGTGACCTCAGTCAATGATAATTCCCCCAAATCCCAGCTTTGGGGGCCAAAATCCACTATTTGATCAAAACTACTGGGAAAATTGGAAGACAGTATGGGAGAGATTGGGTTTGGATCTACATCTCACACCCTACACCAAGATAAACTCAGAATGGGTAAATGACTTGTATATAAAGAAGGAAACTATAAGTAAAATTAGGTGAACACAGAATAGTATACTTGTCAGATTTTCATAAAGGAATGATTTTAAAACCAAGCAAGAGTTAGAAAAAAATTACAAAATGTAAAATAAATAATTTTGATTACATTAAATTAAAAAGGTTTTGTACAAACAAAACCAAAGCAACCAAAATTAGAAGGGTATGCAACAAACTGGGAAAAATCTTCATATTAAAAACCTCTGACAAAGGTCTAATTACTGAAATTCATAAAGAGCTAAATCAATTTTACAAAAATCAAGCCATTCTCCAATTGATAAATGTGCAAGGGTCATGAATAGGAAATTTTCAGTTAAAGAAATCAAGACTATTAATAAGCACATGAAAAAGTGTTCTAAATTTCTTATAATCAGACAGATGCAAATCAAAACAATTCTGAGGTATCACCTCATAACTAGCAGATTGGCTAACATGACAACAAAGGAAAGTGATGAATGCTGGAGGGGATGTGGCCAGATTTGGGACATTGATTCATTGCTGGTGGAGTTGTGAATTGATCCAACCATTCTGGAGGGTAATTTGGAATTATGCCCAAAGGGTGATAAAAGACTGTCTGATCTTTGATCCAGTCATAGCACTGCTGGGTTTATACCCCAAAGAGATAATAAGAAAGAGCCTTGTAAACAAGAATTCATAGCTGTGTTCTTTGTGGTGGCAAAAATTGGATAATGAGGGGATGCCCCCCAATTGGGGAATGACTGAACAAATTGTAGTATATGTTGGTGATCGAATACTATTGTAAAAAAGGAATAATAAATTGGAGGAATTCCATGCGAACTGGAACGACCTCCAGGAAATGATGCATAGTGAGAGGTGTAGAACCAGGAGAACATTATACACAGAGACTGATACACCATAGTACAATTGAATGTAAAGGACTTCTCCATTAGTGCCAATGCAGTGATCCTTAACAACTGGGAAGGATTTATGAGAAAGAACTCTATCCATATTCAGAGGAAAAAGTGTGGGAGCAGAAACACATAAGAAAAACAACTGCTTGATTACATTGGTCAAGTGGATTTGTTTGGGAATGTAGACTCCAAATGATCATATTATTGCAAACATCAAAAACCTGAAAATAGGTTTTGATCAAGGATGCATGTAACACCCAGTGGAATTGCATGTTGGCCACAGGAAAGTGTGGGGGGAAGGGGAGGGAAAGAATATGATTCTTGTAACCAGAAAATAATGTTCTAAATTGACTAATTAAATAAGATTTTTTTTAAAGTTAAAAAAATAAAAGCTTTTACAAGGAAAAAAGTGTAAAGATATGCACACAGGGGATAAATTTATCCCATTTGCTTATAATAACTCATAATATTTTACTTATAATATCCTATGGGTATCAACAAAGATACAAATCAAGATAATATTTTCAGAATATTTGCAGTCTATGAAATAAATTCTCAAAAATAAATTCACTTCTTCATAACAGTAACAAGATCCCGAAGCTATGTTGATAATAAAATAGGATATCCTATTGCACATAAATATACATATAACTTATTTAGGATTTAATCTATTAAAACACACAAAATATCTGAATAAATTCAATTACGAAAGGTACCTTAAAAGACCTATATGAACTGCTGTAGACTGAAATAAGAAGAACCAGGAAAATATTATACACAATAACAGCAAAGTTTTGGAATTATTATCTGTGATAGACTTTGCTATTATTGACAATACAATGATCCAGGACAATTCTGAGGAACTTTTGACAAAAAAATTCTGTCTGCTTCCAGAGAAAACTGTTTGAGTCAGAAAGGAAATGAAAGCATACAATTTTTCAATAGTTTATTTGGGTTTATGTTTTGGGGGTTTGGTATTATAAGATTATTCACTTACATAAATGAATAATATGGAAATATGTTTTGCATGATAAAACTCGTGTAAACCAAATTGAATCACCTGCCAACACCAGGAGAGAAAAGGAAAGGGAGGGAGGGAGATAAGTTCCATCATATAACTTAGGAAAACTTGTGTGAAAATTTGTTATTACAATGTAATTGGTAAAAAAATAAAAGTATATATTAAAAAAATGAAAAATAAATGTTCCCTAAACTAATAAAGAGCATCTTAAATTCTATATAGTTGTAGGAATATTTAGTGCTATTTTTTGGTTCCTTGTTTTGATGATTTTTTACCTCTTTTTCTTTTTTTACTTTTTAAAATTAGTTGTTTCATAATATAGCTCTCTGGGTATGAGACAGTAAGGATTCTGAGAAAATCTTGACTGTTGAAAAACAATATATCAATAAAATCCTTTTAAAACTAATAAATTTTTAAACATTTATCAGAGACATAGAATTTGGCAAATAATTGTGGAATGACCTAATGTTGCTGGCTACATCGAACTGTTACCATTGTACCTGATTTTGTGGCAAAAGAGGAAGAATTATCAGTGTTTTCCTATGAATCATTTGATTTATAGAGAGACAGTCTTTCTTGTAAACTGTTTCTTTATGTGATATATATATATATATATAGTTAAATCAAAATAGGATGGCTCTAAGATACATCATGTTGCCAATGCACAGTCTTGCACACATACAACTACATAATAAACTCAATTTGTAAGAACAAAATGGTAATGAGGCCAAGGTAATATGGATTTTTTAAGATAGAATAGTGACAAGATAAAATTCTCTTAAGTAACCATAGATCAGACTCCTGATCCTAGTGACCACATCACTAATGTGGACTAATATAAACAGGGGTGATGATTCTACATATTCCCCTTTATTTCAGTACAAGTATGAAATGTACATTCATTGATTGTGGCAGCAATTCCTTTTTATGAGGAGCAAAATATTTTCTATTTTTGTGGGCATAACTTAAAAATATTGGCTATAAATAATTGCCCAGGTGATCTTTAATTTATTAAGAATAGAAGGATGTTTATATGACAATTAAATTTTATTTCTTATATTTTCAATTGACATGCATGTCATTCATTTCAAGATGCTTCTTGTAGCTCTCCACATGAAGATCAAATTAAGGCATCAAACTTAAAACTGAATTTGCTATCTTTCCCTTTAAACTTCACCATCCTTTCAACTTCGTTATTTTTGTTATTGGCACCTTCATTCTACTATTCAATGAGGATTAAAATTTCTCTTCCTCATAACAAATACCCTACCATTTTCTAAGACTTTTTCATTCTACTTTCACAATATTTTTTGAAAATATTTCTTTCTATTCAGCTATTACTCCAGTTTGGAACTTCACATGAAGGTTATCATATTGCCTATACAAGTGGTCTCCATACTCTTTTTCATCTATCAATACATCCTGCATAACTGGCAAAATAATCTTCCTAAAGCATATGATTAACCAGTTTAAATCGTTTCTCAAAAAACTTTTAATATCTTCCTATTGTCCATAGATTAAATGCAAAATCTCTTCTTGTCCACTTAATGTCTTGTACAATCTGGCTTCAACAAACCTTCCAGACTCATTTTGTGATATTCCCTCATATAGTCTACATTTCAGTCAAAATTATAAATGATTTTCTGTTATATTGACCTATCAAATCTTGGCAAGATGCACTGTATAGGCTATTATTCATTATTAGAAGGAACCCCTTCCTATCTACTATTTCAGTATATCTTTCTTCCAGTTAAAGTGCAACTTCTCTCATAAAGACATTGCTGATTTACATTATATGTGTATTTGTGAAGATGGGATTAAGTCTCCCCTGTCCATTTTTAGATTTAATCACCAGTAGTGTGTGTATGTGTGTGTGTGTGTGTGTGTGTGTGTGTGTGTGTGTGTGTGTTTCTATTCCCATAGTTCTTTCTCTGGGTATGGATATCATTCTTTCTCCTAAGTCCCTCAGAATTGTCCTCGATCATTGAATTGCTGCTAGTAGAGAAGTCTATTACATTCAATTGTACCACAGTGTAACAGTCTCTGTGTATAATGTTTTCCTGGTTCTTCTCCTTTCACTCTACATCAGTTCCTGGCCTTTTCCATGGTAGTAAATATGCCAGTCAACTCCACAACATACTCAACTCCAGCATCTCCCCATTTAATGTTGGCAGGATCCTGCTCCTAGAAGATGGTAATGACTTTTCCATTAATCATCAGCTTTCCACTCTCTGCCTTTACAGTGTGCTTGAACTTGCCATAAGTAGAATTATTTTGGAACATGTTAACCATGTAGTTGAGATCAATGAAGGGGTCATTGATTGACACAACTTCTACTCCACTATAGTTGAATGCTTCCTTGGTCACCAAGCATCCAAAATGGCCAAATCTGTTGACTCCAACCCTCACCATCTTATTTAAGGGATGTGACTGCAGCAGAGGATTCTAACAGGGAGCTTGGGAGAAGAGCTGAGAGCCTCCAATAATTCTTAAATTGTCTCTCCTCATTCTATTTTCTAGGTCTATAGTTTTGTCAATTAGGTGTTTTATATTTTACTCATTTTTTTTCACTCTCTTGACTTTCTTTTATAGACTTGCTGTCCTATGGAGTCATTTGCTTCTAGTTGTTGGATTCTAATTTTTAAAGACTGAATTCCATCCCTGGCTTTGTGTTCTTCCTTGTCCTTCTGATCTGATTTTCTTTGTAGGCCATCTTTCACCTTCTTTGCTTCATTTTCCAGCTGGTCAATTTTGGCTTTCAAGAAACTATTTTCTTGTTTTAGTTCATGTGCCTCTGTTTCCAGATGACCTGAAAAGAATATCAAATATAAAATCTCCAACAAGTCTTCCTTTGAATATTTTTAATGAGGAGGAAACACATTACCTTCTAGAGGAGTCTATTTCACCTTTGGAGAGTTGATAGTCAAATAGATTTTCTTTACAAGTCTAAATTTGTCTCTTTGCTATTTCTGGTATTTGCTACTGGTTCTATCCTCTTGGGTAAAATTTAACAAAGCTAATCTCTTTTCCTTTTGATAGTTTTTTAAATACTTGAACATACCTATGGCTCCCTTTTAGTCTTCCCTTCTCCAGGCTCAAAATATCCTGTTCTTTGAACCAGTCCTCATATATCACTAAGGAAGGCCCTTTACCATATTAATTGCTCTCCATTAGATGTTCACTGATCTATAAACTGCCAACTCTGTTTTTTTCTTTTTTTTTTTAAATTTGTGACATTTCCCTTCCGCTAGTACTAGGACACCTCATTTATCCTTCACAACCTTTCAAATATTACCGACAGTAGTTAGCAATCATATTTTACATCTCTTCAATAAGTTAAGATATAGTTCACATGGGCCAAATGATATGGATTAACATGGGCAACTCCTTTTGTCTCTTTTCTAAGTAAAATGAAATAATTATATTAATAATATAAAAATAATATTACAAGCATTTTACTTAGAATATGCATTCTATTTGTAGCCTCAGTCAACGCTATTAAGATTCTTTATCTAGTTTTAGGTTAGACTTTTCCCCAAGAATGCAATATAATGATACAAGGTGAACATGACATTTCTACCTTTATTTTCTATAGTTACCTCTTTCTTCATAAGTACTTTTCCAAGCTTGAGATGCTTTTTCTAGTGCATCATTGCTTTCGCCTTCTTCATATACACTTGATAAAGATTGGAATTACATTTAGAATTTAGTTTCTTCATAATTCTCAAATTTTCTCAAATTTCTAAATGCCTTTTTCAGACTTATTTACACCAAAACACGAAGAAAGTGATAACTATTCAAAGC
The DNA here is from genome assembly GCF_027887165.1 of Monodelphis domestica. NCBI lineage: Eukaryota > Metazoa > Chordata > Mammalia > Didelphimorphia > Didelphidae > Monodelphis > Monodelphis domestica. Next base: position 240,159,791 of record NC_077227.1, on the reverse strand, counting down.
ATTCTCCTATTCCATCAGACATTGACCAGCTTTAAATGTGCAATTTATACTCTTATGGAGTTATGTGATGTATCACAGTACAGACATGGGGAAAAAAAGCACAAGGGTTGTTAAATAAGTATTTTCCTTGGTTGATTCAGTTTTTCTACAAGGGTTTGGAGGGAATCCAAATTGATCTTTGCATATTTTTCATCAACTCAACTAGACAAGTTCAGAGTAAACAGAAGAGAAGCAATGAACACTAAAGATGAAAAGGCTTGTGTAGGGCTGGCCTAACCTTCGGCAATGTCATTCTTAATAACAACAGATGGCATTAGCCCTGCTGAAGTCCCGATTGCTGATGTTATAAATGACTGAAAATTGGGGTTTTTAGTGGAAGTGCTGACACAGCCTCCACTATATCATCTTAGTAGATGACATTATCTTATATTACCAGTAACTCTAATGTCAGTGTATTCTCTTAGAATTATAACTATATTACATTGCCTATAATTGAATATACTAAGTATATTTCAGTTGTATACACAGGGTATACTGAAATATTAGTTTCAATTAAAGTGAAAATTTGATTATTTCTATCAAGATTTAAATAATTTTCTCCTCATTTTAAATAGAAAACAAAAATATAATAAAATAATCTTGGAAGTATACTCTTTTGATAATATATTCCATGTTAATGTCAAAGTCAAATTTGAAATCATTTCGTCCTGACTCTTTGTCCAGTGCTCTCTCCAGTGTGCCAGGTAATTCTCACTCTAGTTCTAAAGGTAAATTTGTAGGCAAATGAGACTATTAAAACTGGTTTTAAGCATAGAATATCATCCCCTTCTCTGTCTACTCATCACAGATAGTAAGTGGTTCAAAGAAATTTCGCTTATTGATATTTATCAGCTGTCAATTATACCACAAGCTGCTTTTCATACCCACTCCTGTTCAGGAGCATACTAGTAAATGTTTTATAACCAGCTTTCCAAAAGTGGAGATACACTTTTAATTTTTATCTGAATCGTTACAATTTTCTCCACTACTTTAAGTCTAGACAATCAATAAAATAATAAGTAAAGCCCTGATTTGTAGTATTTGCCAATTTCTGTTGTGTAAATGCTTCTACTGAACATTTAATAATCAGTTCTCACAAGACTACAAGAGCTATCTCAGGCATACTTCTGTCTGCAATTATGATGTATCTCAGAAGCCTCAACTTTTTTCAAGAAATGGATTTATTTTTTAAACCTTTATCTAGTCAGGGTAAAAGCAACAAGACATAATAGTGGTTAGGAAAAGGTAACATGAAAGAGTAAAGATATAGAAGTTTAAGCAGAAGAAGGTACCACTATTTCATTCCATGAAAATTCTGTAGAAGAAAGTTTGTGATGGAAAGGGTATAATTAATGGGGCCAGTCTGCTAAGATGTGTTTTATATAGCTACTTGTTGAACATAATATGTTGACTTGGGACTCCTAGTTTATATGATACACATTCTTGAGTTATAAATATATTTTGATGTTGAATTCTCTCCTTTATTGAAGGGGAAAAATTGGTACCACCTTTGATCAGCAGTAGTATAGTACCCTTTACATAATAAACACTCAATAAATATTTATTATTTAATATGTGAAAATCCCACATGTGTAAATACATTGAAATATTCATGATATATAAATGTATGGCATTTTCCTTAATCTCTTACTGTGGCATGTTAGGGAAAATTTCACTAACATTATCTTTGAAATCTATTAGTCCTTTTTTCCCATGGGATCACTGCTATGTTTGATCAAATTTAACATTTTATGAGTTATATGGAAGATGGACTATACAGGGAGATTTCTAAATCTTCAAATGATATTAAGTTACTTATGGGAAATAAAATGCTAAGCCAATGGAGAAGACTTGCAAAATACTCTTTTGCAAATAAAAGAGTAAAAAACTAGCAAATGAACTTCAGTGAAGAAATATATAAATATATAAATAATGAAAATTATTCACTGCCAAGGAAATCTTCATCTTCTTGTCATTCTAGTGGTAATGATTCCTATAGACTTTGTTAGCTTCGTGTAACTCATGGATAGCAAATACAGTCAAAGGAAATTTGTTTCAGAGTTGTTATAATTTGGCAAAACCTGCCTAAGCTTTTTTTCCACTGATATAATCTTTACTAATCCAAGGTCAACTCCATACTCTATTATTAGGACATTGGTAAAGGATAATAGACACCCATATGTGAATCCAAGATAAAAATAAATAAACCTCAATACATATTATTTCTATAGACACTGGCACAGTGTTTTATATATGTAATAGGTGATAAATAATTATTGAAATGAATTAAATATTTTTTATTAAAAAAGAAAAGGGAAGAAATAAAATGTAATAAATTTAATTAGATGAAATGTATTAGAGCAATAATCTAATATGTTGAGTTAAGCTATATGGACAACTCCCACATCTACAACCAACCTAATTTCTTTTCTTAGGCTCCATCAACATATCTCCAGGTGATTGCTCAATATTTCAAACTGAATTCCAGTAGACATTTCTAATTTACCATATCCAAAACTGAATGCATTATCTCATGACTTTTTAGGTGTCATGATGGATATTTCAATGGGGAAGGAGACAGGAAGGTCTGAGTACAGTTCCCTCCTCACTTTTAATTGCTATGTCACCCTGGAAAAATCACTTGCCAAATGTCCTTATCTACCTCAGTTTCTTTAAATGTAAAATAGGGATGATAATAGCATCTACTTTCTAGAAATGGTATGATGATTAAATGAAACAATAGTTGTAAAACTATTACCACAGTGCCTGAAACATAGTAAGCACTTGATAATTGCTTATTTTCTTCTTTTCTTGCCCCCCAAATAACTTTCTAATAAAAAAGGCAATGTGACCTGTTAGATTAATTAGTCTCTTCTCAGACAACAACAATTGACTCACTATCACCCAAAAGTAAAGGCTATCCAGACTCAACTTTACCCACTTGGAGTTATTTATTAAAATTAACAAGTTAATATCATAATTTCTCACATCACTCAAGCCCCCGATATTACTGACAATTCATTTTTACTTATATAAAAGACCGATCTGTTTTCTATTTTTCTTAGATTCCCAATATACAATTAATGAAAGACAATAATAAAGTCATTATGATTGATCATATTTTATTTAGAGTCAACCAGCATTAAACATACTAATTAAAGCAGGAATTGTGAAAAAAAAACTTTAAGCAGATTTCCCAGAAAGAAAAGTTCCATAAGTATTTGAATGTTCTATTAGACATATATCCACCATCTCTATTGTATTCTCCATTCCTAATATCTGAAAAATTCCTTGACACATATTATCAATCTCAGACAGTGAAAATGAAAATCATTTATCTACTTTCCATCTGGATAAGTATTTGACTATTGACAGTTTCTCCAATTTGCCCTTTTTTCTATTAGCCCCTTCCACTTTTGTTATTCCCTTCCCCTATTTTCCTGTATGATAAATTTCTTTACCTAATTGATTGTGTAGGGTCTTCCCTTCCCACTCCAAATCAAATTAGAGTAAATTTAAAGTTCCCTTGGTCTTCTTCCCCCATATTTCCATCTCCAGTAAATGCTCTTTCCTATCTTTTCTGGGTGAGATAATTTACTATATTCTATTTCTCCCTTACCTTTCTCCCAATGTATTCCTTTTTCTCACCTCTTGAGTTTTATTAGATATTCCCATCATATTCAACTTATATCCTTGCCCTCTTCTTAATTGCCCTAATAATAAGTTCTTAGGAATTACAAGAATCTTCTTCCCATGTACAGATGTGAACATTTTAATCTTATTGAATAGCTTTTGATTTCTCTTTTTCATTTACCTTTGTATGCTTTTCTTGAGACTTGTATTTGAGAGTCAAATATTTCATTCTACCCTGGTCTTTTCATCAGGAATATTTGAAAACTGGCTATTTCATTGAATATCCATTTTTACTCCTGAAGGATTGTGCTTAGTTTTGCTGGGTAAGTGATTTTTGTTTGCAGTCTTAGCTTCTTTGCTCTCTGTAATATCATATTCCAAGTCCTCCTTCCTTAGCTCTAACCTTACATGACCAGATGTCTCTTAGAGATTTCAAACTCTATCTCCCATAGTCACCTCCAACTCAAAGTATTCAAAATAAAACTCATTAACTTGTTCTCTAAACTCTTCTTTTCTGAACTTCCTCAGGCACCAACATCCTCCCAACTCCCCAGTTGCTTAACCATAGCATCATCCTAAACGCATTGTCATTTAGATTGCATATAAAATCTGTTGCCGAATCTTATTATATGCATTTTATAGCATTTTTCTTTTATGTTCTCTTCTCTTCCTTTCAAAAGCTACCATCCTAATACAAAGTACTAATAATCTCTTACTGACTGTACCCTCTTCATTTTTGTGTCCCTATTTCAAGACTTTCCCCACTGCAGTTCTACTCTTCTCAACCATCAAGGTGATTTTCCTTACATATAGGCATGATTAATGACCCTATGACTTCTCAGTGAACTTCAGTGACTCCCTCTTGTCTTTATAATCAACTATGTTGTCCTATGAATTTAAATCTTGTCATAACTTGGTCCCTTTAAACTTCTTCAGTCTTCATATACTTAACTATTACTTCTTTATCCACAGCTTATATATATAGACAGCTTATATGTGTGCATATAAGCTTTATTACATCATAATTATAATGTGTTATTATGAATTATTGGGTGAAATCACAGTCATAATTTCACAAGATTCACTTTCTTTTTGTTATTATTTTCCTTTTAATTAAATCTTAGTCATTGTATATGTTGCTTTTCTCTTTCTGCTGATTTGCATCAGTCAGTGTAAATCTTCCCATATTTTTCTATATTCCTTGTTTCACATGGCAAGATATGTCCTTTTGAAGTTGTCATTATCAAGGGAAATCACACTCTTCATTATTCTCCTCAGTAATACCCTTGCTAGAAACAGCATAGGGCTTAATGGACCATGGATCTATTACATTTTGGCTTTTCTGAGGAACCTATACTCTGGCTTCCCTCAAAGAGTACCATTGATTATAAATTTTGGAATGAGAAGATGACCTTCATGATCATACACTTTGGGTTTTGGAGAGTCCTGTTCTACTGGAGAATTCACCACTTGGAGATGATAATTTGTGAAGGAGATTATTTTAGGGTTTTTTTTATACTATACCACAACCAGCTAAAAAATCAGTAAATTATGAGACTATTTTGTCTCCAAAATGATAGTTCGACATCTTTCATAGACATGATTGGATTTTAGTTAAGTTGAGTCTATTGAATATATTATGTAAATAATCTCAGTCCTGTCATACTAAAATAAGGATATATCTTCTATAACTTGCTCATTATCTTCTCTTCAAGTATGTTTTGTTCGTTCATAAGTTTTTATTTCTTAAAATCTTTTTTTCCTGCTCTTTGAACTGAAGATTAGTCAGTACAATGCTGTATCCAAAAGATTTCTTCATGAGGTCACAGGATCATTGATTTAAAGGTAGGTGGGATCTTCGAGGTCATCAAGTCTAATAAAAAAAAAAAGATTTGCTATAAAAAGATAACAGGTATTTTATTAAAAGACATTTTTCACACAAGCCTATGTTTACATTTGTTGTCAAATGGGTCCTCTTTAAGGGGGAATAAATAGTTTTAAAGCATTGTCTAGAAAGGAAATTGCTTTGAAAATAAAATATTTTAGTTTCTTTAGCCTTTTTTTGTCTTTACCCAGGAGTTTTCTAAGAAATCAGATGTCAATGCAATAACATTCTTTAGGGTAATAGATTGGCAAAATGGATAGTATGTTGAATTGGAAAACAGAAAGTCATGAGTTCAAATCATGCATCTGACAACAGTTGACATGAGAATGGTGGCTGATGAAAAGTCATAACCCTTAATTTTCTCATGTGGAAAATAATACCATAATATTGACTTCAAAAGGATATTAGAAAACTAAAATGAGATAATTTATATAAATTACATCACAATATTTAAAGTATTAAAGTAAATGATAATTATTATTGCTATAAAAGAAAATATTTATAGGTTTTGTTTAGAATCTAGAAATGCTTTAATGAAACAAAATTATCTTAACAAATTCAATTTCTCTCCAAAATATTCACATGTGAAAGGAGTCTTATAAGTGTGGCTAATAAAAGTACATAATTTGACCTGATTGGATTGCCAATTACATAGCATTTTAAAATTTCAAAAGTTGGGGGCCTTCTGGTAGAAATTTATTTTTAAAAAATCACTTGACTTAGAAAAAAGATTAAAGGCTTTTGTTAAGGAAACCTGATTTTTAAATAGTTATGCTTCCTAGAAATCTTTGTTTTTCTATGAGGGAAGGTTCATTAAGAAATTACACATTTACATGTTTCTCTAAGTAATTGGGAGCCACACAACTGTTCATAATAAGGTTCATAATAACAAGGAACAGAACTTTAGAAATTGAAGTTATAAAATGTAATATGTATGTACATGCATAAATATACATATACATATACATAGATGCATACATACATATATATGTGAAATTTAAACCTCATAACCCTTGGAACACAGTATTATAGATATCATTATCCTCATTTTACAAAGAAATGAAAACAGTCTCAGGGAGTTTAAATGATTTCTTTACAGTTAGGCCTCTTCCTGATGTTGTCTAACACTATTCACTAAGCCTCATAATCTCATCCAAATTTAGACTTCTAATGAACTTCAGAGATCACTCAAGCCAACTTCATTATACTGATAAGGAAACTGAGTCCAATGAGATTAATTTACTTATCAAACTTTATATTAGTTGGGTCAGAGCTGGTATTGAAGCTAGATCTTGCAATACCAAATTCAATATTATCTCCATTGCATCACATTTCTTCAATTACCAAAATATTGAAAACAGTGTCTAATGTTTTATTTAATTACCTTTTTTTAATTGCTATATCATTTACAGACAAAATATTTTACACTTTGGATCTGATACTTAAAGCTGGAAGGGATTGATGAGTTTCCTCTGGTTCAACCAACCGCCTCATTTTATACATGTGGAACCTGAAACAGAGAAGTTAAGAAACTTGCCCAAAGTCACACAAATATTAAGTGGAAGAGTGAGGATTTAGGCCCAGATGTTCTACATTCAAATCAAAAATATTTTCTTCTAAGCTGTACTTCCTTTGTAACTATATAGACCCGAAAAAAAATTATGCTGCTGAAATGTGTACTATAGCTATGAATCAGATTCCTAATTTCTCTCTGAATCCCGTAGGTAATGACATTTCTTTAACACGTGTACACATACACACATTATTGCTACATAGTTACAAATAAAAGAAAATCCTAAAATGTTGATCATGTACTAAATATTGACGTGAATAACAGATGATGCACTGGGTTGTAATGAATCTTTTTACCACAAACACCCAGCTGGGTGGATGATATTGCCAATTTATTGTACAACTCTGGCATAGTGGATAGACAGCTGGCCTTGAAGTTAGGAAGACCTGGTTTTGAGTACTGCTGGTGATGCATTGGCTGGGTGAGTCATTAATTTTCAGAGTCACTGACAGTTGCCTCTCTGTGTTTTAGACAATGCAACAAAACTAAAATTTGCCATAACAGTGCCCAATTGCACTTTTGAAAGGAGCTACTGAACTCAGGATTTCCCCCTGTACCTATGAAGTCCCAAATCCAGTCTCTGTCTCTATCTTACCCTCAAACCATGGAATAGTGAAATCAGAAGACATAAATTACTCTTTTTTGCTATCCTCTTCAGTATGTATTGCCAAATAAAGATCTTACATCATTTAGTATATTTTTACTTTTAGAAAAATATGTCATTTAGCATATACAAATACATAAACACACATATGTATGTATACATATAGATTTCATATATTACAAAAGAAATGATGAAATAGTGATTCAAGGCTTTTGGAAACTCATAGATTCCAACCTCCTCTCTTTACAGATAAAGAAATTGATTCATAGAAAATTTAAATGACTTGAATAGATAATTAAGCAGCATCAACAGGATTAGAACCTGAGTCCTCTGACTATAAAAGGAATATGCTTTCCATTTTAATATGTTGCCTTTCAATCTACAAATAAAAAGTTAAATGTATCCTTCCTTATATTGTGACATTAAAAATATGACACATTATAAAAGTTACTGTGAAATTTATACTTTTAAATGCAAATATTACCCTTTAATTATATTCTTTCCAAAATAATGTTCAGATTTTATCTTCACCCACAATTTTACAAAAACTGAATTAGCTTGTCAATTGAATTTTAATAAACAAATGAGAACATCCATATCAATTCAACTCACTGATCTCTGAATTGGGAGAGGATGGAAAAAAATATTTCCATCAAAATGGTCATGACTGATTGAAAAGTGAAACTTTTAGCTAATCAATTTTCACAGTATTGGAGCTCCAGGGAAAGATTATTGAATTTGTGAGTAAGTAAAAGTGTATGAAAAGAAGTTGGGGAAAAGAATAAAAGAGGATAAGAGAGAAATTTAGTAAAATTTTTATTATGTCAAGAAGTTGCCTAGGGCTAGCCCTGAGCAGAAGCCTTCCAGGGAAGTGAGTAAATGAAGAGCCAGAATTATTACTTAGTATATAAAATGAGATGACAAATTTGACTACATATAATCACTTTACAACATAAATATATAATTGTAGTACTAGTGCTGCTAGTGTTGGTCCTTATTATTATCATGGATAGTTCTTTATTATTTTTATCATACTTGGGATCATATGCAAGGTTTACTTTTCTGAGTAGAACTGACCATGTCACTGCCATTCTGAAAAATTATCATTGGATTCCTATTACTTTTAGAAGAAAATATAAACCCCTTACTTTGATATTGGAACTTTTCAAAAACTGGTTCCAATATGCCTTCCCAGATTTTTTTCACACTCCTCCTGAAGACTTCATGAGCTCTGTGTTCAAGCAAAAGTAACATTGACTGTCATATAATATATGAATAGAAGGAACTACCTCAAAAAATAAAACTTTACGATTATGTTTTCTGTAACGGAGTCACTTTTAACTTTCTGATTCTTTATTTTGAAATTAAAAAAATAAAGTGGGCTATTATATTCTCTACATTTATGTCACAGTCTATTCTATGATTCTTATGATGATAGGCCACTAAATTTGCTTGAATGTGAGAAGCAACAGGACAAGATACACTTTAAACATAATCAACAGAAATGATTCATGAATTTGTATATATAGGATATATTAAATTACCTAAAGGACATCATCCAGTACAAAAGTCAGAACCTCTATGGGGATTATATTAGAAGATCTGAAAAACAATCATTGATGGGACATGATTCGTAGAAGAAGTATCTGCATTTTGACAAATGGTCAAAGGATATGAATTTTCAAGTGAATTTTCAATTTTCAAATAAAGGAATTAAAACTATCCTTTAGTCACATGAATCTAAGTCACTAGTAAGTAGAGCAATTCAAATTAAAACAATTCTGAGATACCACGTCACAACTTTCAAACTGGTTAACGTGACAAAAAACAAAAATGATAAATGTTATAGGGGATGTGGAAAAATCGGGACACTAATGCTTTGCTGATAGAGCTGTGAATTAATACAATCATTCTAGAGAATAGTCAGGAACCATGCCCAAAGTGCCATAATGTAGACCCAGCAATAATACTAGTAAGTGGATATTCCCAAGAGATTAAAGATAGGGGGAAAGTGCCTACAAGTACAAAAAAGAGAGGAAAAGTTTATCTGTATATATCTGGTTTGTACATAGTTGATTTGCATTAGAATGTCGGCTACTTAAAGGCAAGAATGGACTTTTGCCTCTGTCTCCTCAGTGTTAAGCATTGTACCTGACATAGAGTAGGTGATTAGCAAATGTTTATTGACTGCCTGACACTGACTAAAACTATTATAAGATTTGTAATTATTCTGCATGATCTCTTGAGGGTTTATAGGATTCTATTATTCAGTAGGTCTTACTGATTTATTTCCTTCATACTGTGAAATTTACTAATTATGGTTTCACTTTTTCTTTTTTATTATTTTGATTAGTATGCATAACCACTTGACTTTCATGTCCAAGATGTCTGAGGCTAGATCATCAGTCAACATGCTGTTATGGGTATCAGTAATATCTTTCTTGTATAGTTCTATGGATTCTGGATTCTTGCCATCTCTTCTTTATCTCTTCTTCTTCTGTTAAATTCCTATCATTTTTGTCATTTCTCATGCCCATTTTTGCATGAAATATCCTCTTGATATCTCTGATTTTCTTGAAGAAATCTTTTGTATTTTCCATTCACTTTTTTATTCTATTTCTTTGTATTTTTCTTTCAAGAAGCCTTCATATCTCATTGCTATTCTCTGGAATTCAATACATCTTTCCCTTTCTCCCTTGTTTTTCACTATTCTTCTTTACTCATTTATTTGTTTTTTTAAACCCTTACCCTTCAACTTATAATCAATATTGCATATTAGTTCTAATGCAGAAGAGGATTAAGGGCTAGGCAATGGGGGTAAGTGACTTACATATATTCACATAGTGAGGAAGTGTCTGAAATTAGATTTGAACCCAGGATCTCCTGGCTTTGAGACCTAACTCTCAATCCACTGTAAAAAATGGATTTGAACTCTCGACTTCAATCCCCACAAGCCCTTGCTCCACTTCCCCAAAATGCTTTGTAATCTCACTGAATTCTCAGGTGGGCCAAGATCCAGAAGGGATTTAACCTAATTGCAAAGGCTTTTGTGGTCCTTTTGGACTTCCATTTTGGAGCAGAGGGGTCTCTTTTCATAATGTAGGTGAGGTTGTGTCTAGGCCTCTCTGTGGCCTAGACATGTGTTTTCTTATCCTGTATTTTCTTTAATCCTTAATCTTTAATAAACCTCATAAAAATATAATACTCCTTGCAGAGAGAAACTAATTTCTACCTGCCTCAGTCTCCCCTAAATTTTAACTGTTACAGTTTTGGCTTACCACTTCAGGAAAATGAAATACTCTCAATCTTCTGATTCTTTTCTGATCTTAAGTTCAGCTTTTAATAGCTAGTGCCTAGAAATTTTTTTGATCCGTGTTTCTCTGGCCGAGGTTTTTTTTACCCTCACAAAGCTGCTGCTCATTCCAGCCATTAGCTTCCGGCCCTGCCTACCTGTTTGCTGTTTGCCGCCTACCTGGCCACTGCCTGCCTGCCTGCCTGCCTGCCTGCTGCCACCATCTGCTTCTCCCTGCCTGTGTGCGTCCTTATCTGCAGCCCACTCTGGCTCCTGGCCCTGCGCACCCCAGCAAGTCTTTCTCTCACTCACCTGACCCACCTGATTCAACCAAGATTGCAATCACCTAGTGACCTGCCTGCCCAACAAACCCAGATCTTAGTAACAAACAAACTGGGGTATTGACCATGTGGGGGATCATAGCAGGGAGAGAGAAAGGGAGAGAGAAGAAACAGACTTTTTAAACAGGAACTTAAAAGGAATGGGCTGTTTAAAAGAATACATTTTGACTGTTCTGGTAATTTTATTGACTTCACCTGCATGTCAGGGAGATGACTCAGCTAACTTTGGGGTGGCAAATGGGTGGCTCAGGGAACTGAGAGCCAGGCCTAAAGACATACTGTCCTGGGTTGAAATCTGGCCTCAGATACTCCCCAGCTGTGGGGCTCTGGATGGGTCCCTTAATCCACATTGCCTAGCCTTACCACTCTGCCTTCGGACAATAGACATTTAAATGGATAATTAATTAAAATCAAAAAACAAAAAACAAGGAACTTAAAGACTGGAGGTTCTAAGGCATTTCAGACTCCAATGGTTCATACAAATCTCTGTATTCTATTGCATTTTTGTTTAAGGTTTAACTTTGTGATTTTAAGTTCATATATTACTGGATTCAATATTATTCTGTTATATTGTTCATTTAATGTAATGAGTTTTAAAATTCTGTTGCTTTTCCCCTATAACCATATTGAAAAAAATTCATAGGTTAATTAAGCCCATATATGAAAAAATGGCTTTTCAATTTTGACTTTGTAAATTGTCACATAGAGGATAGATGGACTTCACCTGCATGTCAGGGAGAAGACTCAGCTAACTTTGGGGTGGCAAATAGGTGGCTCAGGGAACTGAGAGCCAGGCCTAAAGACATACTGTCCTGGGTTAAAATCTGGCCTCAGATACTCCCCAGCTGTGGGGCTCTGGATGGGTCCCTTAATCCACATTGCCTAGCCTTACCACTCTGCCTTCGGACAATAGACATTTAAATGGATAATTAATTAAAATCAAAAAACAAAAAACAAGGAACTTAAAGACTGGAGGTTCTAAGGCATTTCAGACTCCAATGGTTCATACAAATCTCTGTATTCTATTGCATTTTTGTTTAAGGTTTAACTTTGTGATTTTAAGTTCATATATTACTGGATTCAATATTATTCTGTTATATTGTTCATTTAATGTAATGAGTTTTAAAATTCTGTTGCTTTTCCCCTATAACCATATTGAAAAAAATTCATAGGTTAATTAAGCCCATATATGAAAAAATGGCTTTTCTATTTTGACTTTGTAAATTGTCACATAGAGGATAGATGGACTTCAGGACTGGTTATAATTGTATAACCACCTTTGGAAAATTCAATGGGCTAAAAATCTCAACTGATTTTAAGGGTTTTTTTAAATATGATTTTTGGAATTTTTTTTTAACAATCTCTGGTTATTTTTGCCTACCCCTACCAGGAGGTAAGGCCCATAGATGAAGTGAAATACAATTATAACCCCCAACCTTCCCGCATTTCTAAATATGTGAATGGAAGTTGGGGCAGTTAATCTCAGGGCATTTGTACTCCTAAAAAGCTTCCCAAAAAGGAGCACCTCTCATTTATACTCTTCAGTTCACTATTTTACTTACACCAGAATGATATATAGATTTTTTGATTATGTTCTTAACCCAAGAAGAGTTTTACTCTGTTTAAAAATATGTTTATTACCAAGGTTGAAAGATTTGCTACATTTGTGAAACTTGTAACAAATATCCATCAATTCATAGGATTTTAAATGTCATACAACAACTTATGTGAAATATGATAGTGTGTTTGTTTGCTATTGTAATTAATTGGGCTATTGAGAATTTTGGGGATATTGATATCTATATATTTGTACTACTGTATTTTTAAAAATGAAAAAATGTTACCTTGCTCAATTCATTTGCCCTCTACTCACAGTGATAATGGCCAGATACAAAGAGGAAATGGATCTCATTTTTGGTGAGAAAGCCTTGCATTTTATATTTTCTTAGCTGGCACAGAGTGCTAATGATTATAAGCTATATTTTTGAATTTTTAAAGCTCTTTAATTATTATATTTTTCTTGCATGTGCAATATAGTATTTGTTTTTTTATTATTTTTTCTCTCCTTTTTATATTTGAAGCACTTGTCACCAGCATTAAGATTTTCTTTAACTTTTTGACTTTTCAGTACTATAAGTTTGAAATACATTTGTCAGAGCATGCCCCAAAAGCTTGTAACTATAAAAATGATGCCACTAATTATTTAAAAAATTATGGAACTTTGCTTAATGATTCTGTCTGATTCCAGGACAAGATATACACAACAGAGCCATTTCACAGAGCCAAAGAAAAGCCAATCCAGGATGGATTGATGCACTTCTAGGCCAATACAAAAGTTTTGAACGTAGTGTGAGACTTGGGGTTGCGACACTTGACTTATGTTAAGATGTAGGCCTTCCTTGTGTCCACACTCACTCTGAAGATACAGACAAGTATCCCCAAAACCTTGGCTCCTATAATCTGGTCCCCTTTTCTGCCTCTCATAGTGTGGTACCTTTCTGTAGTCCTGGCTACTGACTGGGTAAATGCATCATTTTGATTGGGCCCTGATTCAAGGAACTGTTATAGATTTTTTTTTTCACTTGGAATTTTTACACATAAGACTTTGCTAGTCTATATTTTCATCCAGTATTTTCTTTTTTTATTTTGATTTTCTGATGTCTTTTTAATAACTCTTGCCAATTGATTCATATACCTCATACCTCAGCCATGTATCCCTAAGTGATCCTATATTTTTCGATCACCCACAACACGGGGAAATGTAAAATATATATATATATATATATATATATATATATAATTATTTAAATTGCAAAGTTTAAATTCCTTTTTAGAAGAATTTTAGGTTAAAAAACTTGCTATCTCTCTGAATCCAGAAACTGAACTGTTGGAGAAGCCACCATGAAGAAGCCTCCAGATCACAAGCTGCACAAAAATGAACTTTGGGTGTAGTTGATTGAACATTTATTTGTATGTATACTTTCATGCCAAAGGGGACTGCCCCCTAACTGGCTTTCTGTCAATGCGTCCAGCAATTATTGGTTTTGTTCTTTTTTTCTCTTATACTCACATTATTGTAATCTTTTAAGTTCATTATGTTTTTATGATCCTTTTGGGGAAAAATTAATTTTTTTCAAAAATGATCATATGGAGATATGTAAAAAATGGAATTGAACTCAACTTCAATCCCCACAAGCCCTTGCTCCACTTCCCCAAAATGCTTTGTAATCTCACTGAATTCTCTGGTGGACCAAGATCCAGAAGGGATTTAATCTGATTGCAAAGGCTTTTGTGGCCCTTTTGGACTTCCGTTTTGGGGCAGAGGTGGCTCTTTTCATAATGTAGGTGAGGTTGTGTCTAGGCCTCTCTGTGGGCTAGACATTTGTTTTCTTATCCTGTATTTTCTTTAATCCTTAATCTTTAATAAACCTCATAAAAATATAATACTCCTAGCAGAGAGAAACTAATTTCTACCTGCCTCAGTCTCCCCTAAATTTTAACTGTTACACCACTGAGCAACCTAGTTGCCCCATTTTCTTAGCATTTTGTAAGGCCCTATCAGACAGTCATTTTACTTTCCTGCTTTTATTTTTATTTGTAATGTTTAATGGTATCCATTGTTTTTTCTTAAGGTGTAGAACAAATAAACATTCTATCCCTAGAAAACATCAGAATATCATATAACTCTTGAAAATTTATAGATAGAAAATTTGATCTCAAAATATTTGTTTTATTTCTAACATTAGTTAATGGTACTGCCCTTATCCATTTTTCTTCCTTAAAACAAACAAATATCAATGCTAATGAAATAGGAATTAAAGTTCTATTTAGAAACTTTGAACTTGATTATACAACTTGTGACATGGAAATTTATATTAAATTTGTGATAGAGATTTTTTTTTCCCTGAAGATACTCAGTATGTTGAAATGAAAATACCCCAAAGATGCTATTTGATAGGCCACCCATCTTTTTTTTAATTCTAATTAGATATGAGAGCAGTTTCCTGCCAGATTGAAAATTCTCTCAGATCTCAGTAGTTTTGAATTTGTTAAGTTTGGCTAAACTCAGCTTCCTTTTTCCAAGAAAAATATTTTAAAAGACTCAAGACTTATTATATAGCAACTGACTTGTTGAAACAGTAGTAGTTTCATGAGTTTACTTTTAAATGAACTAGAAATATGTTAAGTAATATTTCCCAAAGTATGGCCCTGAACCATAGTGGGCTAAATTTGCACACATGTCTAAAATGACAAAATATGCTTTTCAAGTAGGTAGAGTGAAGTATATAGAAAAGACCTTAAGATCAAGCCGAAGAAAAAGGAACAGGCATCAGACTGAGCAAATACATTGCCCTTTGGGCCACTAGGGATCACCAATGTCAGACATAACATTAGATCACTCTAAAGAAGAGACCCAGTTTCTTCATCTATAAAAGTGGGATAATAATATTTATACTATCTATCCTACAAGGTTATAGTAAAGATCAAATAAGTTAATGATCATAAAGATATTTTATGTTCTACAATTTAAATTTCTTAGAGCTCATTGTATTCCATGTCCATATAGCCTCACAGGAAGAATAAGGATATTAAAAAAAACAGATTTTTATGTAAAAGAGATAGAGACAAGCTTGGAATATCACTGAAAATTCTATAAATTTTAAAAAATGCATCCACTGCACCTTCCTCTTCCTTTTAAATTCAAGGTCTTGTTTGTGTCCATCTGTAATATCTGCTATAATATTCATACACATATATAGGCATAACATACATATACATAGGTATATATATGTATGCACATGTTTGTATATTTTTGTACATACATTCAAATATGCACATATGTACACAGTGTGTTTGTATGTACAAATAAACAATACTGTGGATGAAAATATCTGTTTGTATATGAAAATATTGCAAATTTATATTCATTAAGTGCCTTAGATATATGTATGTAAACTTATACATGTGCTAATAAAGCAGTTCTTTACACTGCCCACCCAACTATTTTTCATAGTTTGGACTATTATTCTCATGGAATCCATGCAGCAAAGGTGGATACTGATGGATTATTATTTGAAGCACCCCTAAATTGACCCAGTTAAAAAATATTACCCTGATTAGATAATAAGATGCCTATAAATCTATCATCAAAGAAATCTTTGGTCAAGTTTAAGGAATAACCTTAACCATTTATCATAGACTGATACTCATTTAATGTATTGATGTATTTTTCCAAAGCAAATAGATAATAGCAAAGCCTGAGGGAGTGAAATGAGATACAAAACAGATGTGTTCTGGACATAAGATTGGTTCTGGACATAAGGCTGGTTCTGGACTTAAAGAAGTAAAGTTTTCATAGTGTAGCAGAAAAAAAGGCAGCTTTAGGCAACATTAAGACACATACCTGGCAAGCACATATTCTAAAAGAATGAGAAATGGACTAAAAATGAAAAGCCCAATTCAGAAAACCTGGGTTCAGAAGCTGGATTATGGCCAATAGACACAAAACATTTTGACAGGCTGGTAAACAGAGATCCTGGCTCCACTCAAATGTGAATTCTAAAACAAAATTTAGATTTTGAGTTTTTTAAAACCTTAGAGATCTTCTATTCTGTTTTTTTTTAATCTTCTTTTGTGTTATGAACCCCTTTGGCAGTATGGTGAAGCCAATGAAACCTTTCTCAAATTAGTTTTTAAATGCACAAATTAAAATATACAGGATTTCAAAGGAAATCAATCACATTGAAATAGTCATTTTATTTTCAACATATTTATACTCACATTCATTTTATAATGTGCATAAGTATATGAATGTATATATGTTATACAAATATGTGTGTTATACATGTCTGCATTTTATATAGGTGTAAATATAGAAGTCTTCTTAAAAAACAAAGTTTTAGTTAAAAACTCCTGATCCATTCCAACTCCTTAGTTTTGAAAATGAGAGAACTGAGACCCCAAAAGAGGAAGTGATTTACCAAGATCATACAACAAGCAAAACCAGGATTCAAATTCAGATCAAACCCTGGTATTTCTGTATTACTCTAAACTTACTGTTCTATTGGGTTTAACCTTCTCTTGCCTAATCATTTTGGAAAAAGTTCCCCATAGTGATAACTCCATTGTCACAGTTTAGAAAAATGAATTAATTGGTGACTTCCTAATAAGTAATAACTTCTTGATAAAGCACTTTGGGATACTGCCTACTGTTTATGCACAGCAACCATTTGGAAGGATAAACAAAATGACTGAATATAAGATTCTTCTTATTTAGTCATTTTAGACAGGTCCTTCCTAGGGTCACTCAGCTAATAAGAATCTGAGGTGAGATTTTGAAGTTGGGAAGATTAGTTTTCTTGACTCCAGAACTGGTACTTTCCCCACTGTGTCACTTGCTCCCCTTAATCTAGTCTCACTAACAGCTAACTACTTCTATTTTTATCAAGTAATGAAAACCATGTCTTTCTAAATCAGTTCAAATGTTTAGTTAAAGCCTGATGCTTTTAATTTTACCTGTTAATGTACTGGTGTTGTGATTGATCATACCCTAGTGCCTTGAAGAAAGCATTACACCTTGGGAAGTACCTTAATTGTACAGTGATCACTTTATTTCACTGAAAGGAATCAGTCTCCTTTCATAAAACACTTTAACCTTAAGTCAAAGTTTTCTTGTTAAAGATGGAAGAGTTGGGAAGGTGAAGTGGGGAAACTTTCTGGGAAAGATGAACAAAAGATCCTGAACATGGAGCAGATATGTGCCACCTCAGAAACCTAAGAAAGAGATTTGGACTGAGTTTTTCTGGAGACTCAAATTGCAGGATCAGGATGTGTGTGCTAATGTGGAACAGCATGCATCTTGCTTCATGGCTCTACTGAGAATGCATGCCCAGTTTGTGGAAAGCGGGAAATTGAATACAGACATCAGAAGGTTGGGGGCGAAAGGGATTTGTTAGGTGTTTGCAGCTGAGATACTATAGAACTCCCATTTAGCTCCATGTTGTAATAATTAAGGCATTTCTTTGAATTGGTTTCAAAACTTAAGCAGCTCCAGAGAACCTAGAGAGGGAATTAAGAACTAATTACATTAAAGCAGTGAAGATCAATTGCCTGAATGGTGGTAGCTTCACATTATTGTTTCTTGAAAATGGTGAAGGCAAATATAATAAGGAAGGATCAAAGAGAGCTAACCTAATTCTCCCTGATCACAGCACCACTATTTACAGGGCTAAAAATTAAGAGTTTTTAAGCATTGGAGATTCCCTAATTGGGATGTTTTTGGATTAGTTTGTCAATTTCCATATGCATAAACATTTGACCTAAAATGGCATTGGCCAAAATTGAGTCCAGAAATTAGTATCTCTGACAAAGAATGAATTCTCCAAAGAAGAAAAAAATCAATTTGGAAATGATAAAAAAAAATGAAAAGAGGCCTTGCCAAGTATGGATACAAGACAACACAGAGATGTGATCAATAAAACCAAATAAAATCTAATCAACCTTATTTGGGGCCACTTTTTAAGTAATTTTTCTTTCAGTCAAGGACAAAACTGACATTTTGATCAAACCATCTACTTTGGAACTCCATTATGAGAAATTAACTAAGTTGTATTTCAATTTATTTTTGCTTGTGTGTAGAATCTGAATTGATGTTTGAAGATTCTTCCTCTATATTTTTCAACCTGCTAGTGTGTGTGGAAGAGTGTTCCTAATAGGACATAATTTTTATGTAATTCTAAGAAAAGCACATTTAAGACACATAAAGTTTCTATCAAATGAAGACTTTTTTTTGTTATGTTTATGATTGTACCACAATTTTAAACATATATACAAACCCAAGGCTCAAAGAAAAAAAAAATTATGCCCGTCAAATCATCCCACAATTGGCTGATTCCCCTTTCTTTAGTAGATTCTGTCAAGTGATTTGAGCATTTGTTTAAATCCACAAGATAATATATAAAGATCTTTTCTAACCTTCAAACACTATATTAGCTATTATTATTACTACTGGATCCATCCAGTGACAAAAAGGGAACAATTTAATATTGTAACTTTCAGTATGGGATCAATTTTCCATACTTGATTTTGATCTAATTCTGTCTTTTCCTCCTCACTGCTCTCTCTTCCCCTCCCTTTCCACTCCCCTCCCTGTCCTCTTTTCTCTTTTTCTCTCCTTATATTCCTTCTATATCTTCCTTCCTTTCTTC
The DNA here is from genome assembly GCF_027887165.1 of Monodelphis domestica. Taxonomy (NCBI): domain Eukaryota; kingdom Metazoa; phylum Chordata; class Mammalia; order Didelphimorphia; family Didelphidae; genus Monodelphis; species Monodelphis domestica. Next base: position 240,140,217 of record NC_077227.1, on the reverse strand, counting down.
TTTCCTTTCTCCTTCCTTCCCTTCTTCCTTCCTCCTTCCTTCCTTCCTTCCTTCCTTTCTTTCTTTCTTTCTTTCTTTCTTTCTTTCTTTCTTTCTTTCTTTCTTTCTTTCTTTCTTTCTTTCTTTCTTTCTTTCTTTCTTTCTTCCTTCCTTCCTTCCTTCCATTCTTTCTTTCTTTCTTTCTTTCTTTCTTTCTTCTTCTTTCTTTCTTTCTTTCTTTCTTTCTTTCTTTCTTTCTTTCTTTCTTTCTTTCTTTCTTTCTTTCTTTCTTTCTTTCTTCCTTCCTTCCTTCCTTTCTTTCTTTCTTTCTTTCATTCTTTCTTTTTTCCTTCCTTCCTTCCTTCCTTCCTTCCTTCCTTCCTTCCTTCCTTCCTTCCTTCCTTCCTTCCTTCCTTCCTTTCTTTCTTTCTTTCTTTCTTTCTTTCTTTCTTTCTTTCTTTCTTTCTTTCTTTCTTTCTTTCTTTCTTTCTTTCTTTCTTTCTTTCTTTCTTTCTTTCTTTCTTTCTTTCTTTCTTTCTTTCTTTCTCTTTCTTTCTTTCTTTCTTCCTTCCTTCCTTCCTTCCTTCCTTTCTTTCTTCCTTTCTTCCTTTCTCCTGCTCTTCCTGTCCATCCTCCTGCCCCTGCTGCTGCCCCTACCCCCCTCCTTCTCCTCTTCCTCCTCCTGCTCTTCCTCCCCCTCCACTTCCTCTTCTGCATTCTTCTTCTTCTTTCTTCCTTTCTTCTCTTTTTTCCTCTTTTTTAAAATTTACTGGACATTATGACTTATGTCAATAGTTTCATGTTCACTAAACAAATCTTTTAGTGTTAAATGAAAAAAAAATTGGTTTTGAATTTAAGCATGTAGTTGGACTTGAGGGCAGAGAAACAGATGTGCAGGTCCAATTATATCCTTAGCCATTTCCCACTGTGCTGCTCAATGTGATTTCCTCTTTAGTTGTCTCCACACAGAACCCTGTCTTTACTAGTGGGATGACCATAAAAATCTGCTCCCATAATGGTTAAAAGTAACAGTTCTTAACTTAATTAAGAATTCAAGACACATTTTCCCTCTTCCTAGAAAAAATAACTTTCTTTATTTGAACAAATATATAAGCTTTCCTATGTAGTTACATTTTAAATATGAAGGATATAAGGAAGCAACAGGCAAATATATGATGACTCAATCATTAAAACATATGACTGGGGAATTTTGTAATTTTTATCTATATATTGGGCTAAATACTCCCAGGGTTTATAATTCAAATTTGTTTACATGATGCTGAAGAAATAAGAAGAAACTAGGGTGTTGTGTTTTTTTAATCATTCCCTTAGCCAGTTTTCTATATGTTGCCAAGGAGTCAATTGATATATTTTTCTGGACATTGGGTTGAAATAAAAAAAAATCAGGAAAGCATAATTTTAGAAATTTATATGATAGCAAATAACCAATTAGATCTTGAATAAAAGTTCCTTCACAACAGGTGCTTAAAAATATTTGGTTTATTAACAAGAATTTTGAATCTTTATAGGCTCAAAATAGGTTTTCACAGAAATTAAACAGGCTCATAGATAATTTAGGCAAAATGAAAAAGGGTGTTGGCTAAAGGGGAAAAACTTTTCTTGAAAAAATAGATAGAACTAAAGTTAGTCTCTCTTATAGATCCAGAAACATAAAGTCTAGGCAAGATGAGTTCCTTGCATACACAAACCTATGTCTGCATCTTGACAGAGTGATCAGATACAAAAGCAGATGACCATCATCTGAGTTGAGCAATACTATAAATCAATCAATCAAAAAATCAATCAACCAAAACATTTATTGTTTATTCTATGCCAGAGTCTATAATAAATGATACAGATAGAAAGTCCTTTTTTGTATCTTCCTTTTGAGGTCTCTATTATCATCTCACATGCTAAATTCTCATTTTCATACTATGACAATGAATATACATAATATGCTAGGAACAAGGGTGAGTCTGTGCTATGCATTAACCTCTTAATCTCACAACATATCTCTGGCAAGGAAAAAGAGTTACATTAGATTCTCTCCAATCATATCTCACCTTTGAAAAAAGCAATGTTCTTTATTGTACCAAAGTACTAGAAAAGCCAGAACCAATCCAACAATCTGCCAAGAGGAGAAAATTACCAGGTGTTTAAATGGCATACATCCATGGGATAGAGTTGAATGAATCAAGATGAATGAAGGATGAAACATTTGGCTTGAAGTTGATTCAAGCAAAAATTAAGCCAGACTATCTCTTGAAATATAATTTAATCTCTTCATTTTGCTCTAGTTAACCTCTACATTCAAAAATATGCACTGAACAAACAGGAACTATGTATAATATTAAGAAAACATATGGTAAGGCTCAAAGTGAAGTGTCAGACTCACAACTAAGCAAACATAGTGCTCCCTCTGGACACAAATTAAACCTTGAGAGACTGTTAAATCAAAAGCCAGAAAAAATAGGAAATATATGTTAGGCAAAGAGAAAGATAAGACAAATAGAATAAGATAAAAAGAACACAAAAGTTGTCCATCCTTTCAAGAAGGTATATCAGTCAAAGCACATTCCTTTCACAAAATTGATGAAAAGAATGTAAATCTGCAAGAGGAAATGAGGTGACCTCAGTGACTGGGGGAAATCCTTTTTAGTTCTCAGACAGTAAAGGGTATGATCATAAGAGGACCACATACTATCAACACATAAAAAATAATCATCCTTTCCACAGAACTCTTTTATTTACTTACAGTGGGCAGTTATTTGGTAAAACTGATGGTGGTTTCTCTGATCTTCCCTCCAACTGTCCAGTACTTTATTTTCAAGAAATAATGGTATCTCACTCATTTCTATTAAATAGGATGTCAAGCTATTGTTTGCTAAAGCAGCGAATTCCAATAATTTTTCCTTTTGGCACAAAAGTGGACAGCAATGAATTCCTTTGACAAAGGCTTAAGAAGGACTAATATAGTTAATTGGAAAGAAGTTACTCATTACTCCATTTGTATGTAGAACTCTGATGAGGATGCATGATCTATTAATGAAAGCCAATGATTTCTCTGTGATTTGTAGTCTCAAGGAACTATCTGGGAGTATTGAGAGAATACATAACTCATTCATAGTCATATAGCCAGTAGTCATCAGAAGTATCTTGAACACTGATTTTCCAAATATAAGGCTCGTTCTCTATATAATGCCTTTATCTCATACATTTTCTCTTTCTGTGTCTAGTGAAGTTATGTTTTAAGAAATTGTTGACATTTTCACATAGCAATGTTATCTTAGCATCAAAAACAGCCTTTTAACTTTTTAGATTCTGAGTATGATGAGTTTATTCTTGACTTCAGAATCTTCCATAGATACCTAGGAACAAAAGGAACATTCAGAGATGTTTTGGTAGAGTTAGAAATCAGCTGAGTGGAACATTGAGATGCTTTCCCTGTTGGGAACAGGAATTGGTTTTATTGTCCCTATTGGTAAAAGAACTAGAAGTGGAGATAACTTCTTTTGACTTACTAGTGCTTTCTTCACTATAAAAAGTCTTCCAATAGCATGCTCTGTTTAACTTTTTTGCCTTTATGTAATCATAACAGTAGTAGTAGTAGTAGTAGTAGTAGTAGTAGTAGTAGTAGTAGTAGTAGTAGTAATAGTAGTAGTAATAACAGTGGCTACCATTTACATAGAGCTTACTATGCTTCAAGCATTGTTCCAAGCACTTTACAATTTTCTCATTTATCCTCACAATAACTGTGGGATGTAAGTGATGAAAGAACTGAAGTAAAAAGAGATTGAGTAATTTGCCCAGGGTCATACAGCTGGTAAATGTCTGAGTCCATATTTGGGCTCAGATCTTCTTGACTCCAGAACTGGTAGTCGACCCATTGTTCTATATAAATCAATGTTTTGCATAATATCTGATACATATGTATAAGAACTGGGCCTATAATTTCAATAGTATAGGAAACTCATATTAGAAAATTTCCTTTACTGATTGATGCAAGTCAACAATTTTTGCAACTTACAGTCTTTGAGAGTGTCCTATGGCCCTAAGAGTTTAACTTGTCCAGGGTTCCACAGTTAGTACATGTCAAAAGTGGGATTTAAATCCATATCTCTTTGATTCTAGGCCCAATTCTCTACTATCCCAGACATAGTAGATGCTTAATGACATAGACTCTTTCTGAATATTATTTTTCCTTTTTATTCATAAAATAAAATATATGTTAGAAAGAAAAATAATTTTAAATACAACTATCAGTTATTTTTAAAATAAACAAGTTAATAGCTCCTAGCTTAAGAAATATTGCTTTAAGATATTTTGATTTTGAATCTACAATTAAATATATCTGAGAGAGCTCTTTTTTAAGGAAAAAGTATCTTTTAGTAGCTTTAATATAAATGTCTTAAATTTTACTGCATAATTAACACCAAGAGACAAAAGAACATGACAGAAAATGGGCTTCTAAGCTATGAAGACCTGAGGTCAAGTTCTACCTCTGATACAAACTGGTTTTGGGCTGTATTCAAGCCACTTAAATTCTCAGAGTTCTAGACAAATAAATCCCCAGGTGATGGTGAAGATAATGATTCCTGCAATTGCTTATAGCCAGTGGTTTAAAAAATCCCATTTCTGTTATAAGTTCTGAAATTTTTATAATTTGGGGCACTCACTGAATGATTCCAACAGAAGACTTACATATACCTGATAGAGCATGGGGAAAATGTGATAGTAAAGTTCAAGGAAACTGTTATTCATCCTTCAGGAGATTATCTGTCAATCGATCCATTTATTCTTTACTAAGGGGGAAATACATTTGACTCAGCCTCATGAATAGTTATTTTTTTTAAGAGTCATGCATCTTTGTTTCATATTTGGCCACAGGAGCTAAAAGAGAGTTTTCTCTTTCTTTTTAAGATGAGTCATCCTCTGGTGGATTTCTATGATATACTCTATAATTATATGGCCAAAGAATCTACCTTTGACTTGTTTCAAATAGACAAACTGAAAATGGAAATGACCCCAATTGAAATCTATGTTCACTGTACAGAAAAAAAAAATCGTTCTTTTCAAAGATTGAATATAGAAGCTATTTTCAAAGCAGCTCCACTAACCAAATAATCTACTCTAGCTCACTTGAAATATAGCCTTTATCTTACTCTATTCAGGCTCTAATTAGCATTTTGAAGACATCATTCCTATCTTCATATTTCCAGGGAATACAGGATTCATTAATTCCATATTCCCAGAAGGGATAAGAAAATGAAGTGTCCAGTTTGGATTAAATTAAAAATGGATCACTGCTAAAATCAGTGGAAAGAGTTTGGGGCATTTTAAGCATGTAAGTTTTACCTAAAATTCATGGAACATCTAAAATATATGGCCCTACATTTTATACATCAGAAGTTATCAAATGTAACAGGTAAGAGGGAACTTAGATATGACTTTGCCTAATATGTTTATCTAAAATATTATTTTAATTATATCATTTTGTAGCTATTTAACAGATGAAGAAACTGAGGCTCAGAGTCAGAAGAACATTGGATGAAAATGTATGAAGCAAATGAAGGACTAGAATAATTTCATAAAGAAGAATTAAGAGAGTTCCAATTATTGAAAACCAGAATTTTAAGATTGTCATAGATCATCTTGTCCAGTCCTTCTAATAACATGAAATGAATTTTTATACTTCCTATTAAATTCACCTGTGAGGCATTGGTATAATGGATAGACAGCAGGAAGACCTGTTCAAATTTCACCTGTAACATATAATGGTTTTGATGTACTTTGTGTAAGTCAAGTACTATCTCAGTGCAATTCTCCAAGAATATAAGTTGCTACAAAAGTATTGATTTACCTTGGCAGAGCGAATTTCTTTACTAGGGCATTCCCTTTACTAATGAATCCATATTTAATGTTCCCGCCTTTATTAAATTCATACATATGCCAAACTTCACTTACACAGAATGCTGCCTAGGGCTAATATTATGGATGTGGTAATAGTTGCATGATAATCTTTATGAATGGCTTGTCATTCTACTCTACAATTGCTTGACTAAAGTCCCTGCTTTCACCATCACATAAAGTCCAGTGGCAATGTCCTTCAGCTTGGGGTAAGGAAAGTCTGGTTCCTGTTCTGGCTTTTACTGCCTCATAACTTAATCTCACCATCTGAGTTTCTTATGGAAATAACTTTAAGCTTTGGAAAATCTATAAGCATTTCATAAAAGAGCTCCTTATTCTTTAAAAAAAATGTCCTAGTGAATGTAGTCTAAGACAAGAATTGGAAGATTGTCTTGTGGTAAGAGCAGTGAAATTTCTTACTTAACTGTGTCCTGGCTTCATATTATTGCCTGAAAAATGTAAGCAAAAATGCATAAATAAAATAAAAAAAAAACACATTTCCAACTTTGAGAGTAGGAAAACACTCACACATATACACACACACACATATACACACACTCACACACAGCCAACAGCTCCCAAACAGATGTTTCTTTTCTCCCATTTTGAACAAACATATTTTTCCAAAGTTCTTCACACCAGATTTTACTAATTAATCTGAAAGAGGCAGTGACTGGTGCTGCTGATGCTAATCACAGGAAACAGATACCAAACTGAGGACCATTTTTTTCTTCTTCTGACAGCAGCATCTGGCTCCTTGGCAGGCTATGTCAACCTTTGTATTGACATCTTTGGAGATGCCTCTGGAGCTGTCAGTTTCCCAGGATGCTGCTGTAGGCTGATGCTTTCTGTAATCATTATCTTTTTGCTCATATTGGCTTTTGAAGAATTTGTTCATGAGTACTCTAATTGTTGGGAGATTATTTACAAAATTGGCCCAAATATTTTTAAAAGCAATATGGAATAGGTATTTTCTTTACCAGTTTAGCAACAATCTAAGAGTTTTGTTTTCTTGCCATATTAGGATTTGCCAGATAGAAAGACTCCATATGTTTTTATAAAGAAAATAAGAAATCATATTTAGAACTACTGGGCCTACATATATGAAATTGAGGCACCAAGAGTCAGAATAAAAGTCTTTCCTAATTGAAATGTCTAATTATGGTTGTGCTGTACATTTCCTTAAGGTAGTGATAGAGAAGGAAAAGTCATGACCAAACTACATAAAGGATAAAAAATATGCATACTGAAAGGATTTGAACATATAATTAACTTCCAGCAAGAGTGAAATTGAAGAGTGTGGGATCTGGATTCAGAAAATCTGGGCTTAAATTCTGTGTCTAACACCTACTACTACTAATATGCCCATAAATGTAACAACCTGCTACTTGAAACATAACACATTTTTAAGTTTAATGGGCATTGTTAACATTCTTTCTATCACTTACTAAAGTCAAAGCTAGATAATTAACAAAACAATAATAAATTAAGTCCTGGTTCAAAGCATTAGCTAATTTTGTGTATAAATCCTTATACTGAAAATGTAACAATTGGCTCTCTGCATTTCCCTGTATTATCCATGGGAGCCTGGGCAAGTCTTTTTTTTTTTTAATTTCACTAAGTCTTATAGTTTCTTCATCTATAAATTACTATCAGGATGACAAAATAATCTTTTAAGTCATTTCCAATCTGATAATTCAGTGAATTGCTAACATTTATTTTTCTAAATTCTAATCTAAATTAATGTTTTTGAATTTGCAGAAAGTTTCATATTTGGAAAATTAAATGTATACTTAGGTGGCCCTCAGAATATAACTTATTTAGGTAGTACATGTCTTGGGAGTTAATTTTGTTTTTACATATAATTTATGTAATTATCAAAGTGGTGGTTTTGCATTTTTTCATCTAAAATGCTGAATAATATGAATCCATTGTCAAAAAGCATACTGAATATTCCTACTTCATGAGTTTTTTTTTTTTATTTTGAAAGGGTGAAATGTCTTCTAAAGAATGTAATTCTTAAAGCATAAGCTTCAATTTGACATTTTCTTAAATGTAGGGTCATTTTATTATTTACTTCTTAAAATAAAAAGGGCCCTCCTTTAAATTCAAATGCAGCCATGGCCCTGCTCACAATCTGTTCCAACTGTTTGAATGAACTGACAAATCAATTCAGTCCAAATGGTTGAACTGGTAAAGCAGGTAGACACATGGTGAGATCAACTCAATACATCTTGGGTTTGCCAGCCAACTGAAACATAGCCTAGCTAGAAATAAATTGGCCCTGGGTTAACTTGAGTAATCTGAATATAAATATGCTGATGGCCTATGTCTCTGTTCAAATGAGTGCCATTTCTTCTGTTCTATCTAAAACTAAGAGCACTATACAGTTTTACAAGTCTTTTCTGAATGATTTAAAAATTAACTGTGAAACTTTATAACTATTGTCATTGCATCTAAGGTTCAAAGACATGGGACATGAGAAATTTTTCTCAAATTATCATAGTATCTGAAATGGAGCTCAGGAGTGGGGGGGGAGAAAAGATGGGGAGAGAGAGAGAGAGAGAGAGAGAGAGAGAGAGAGAGAGAGAGAGAGAGAGAGAGAGAGAGAGAGAGAGAGGGAAAGAGAGAGAGAGATTTCTAAGTCTTTTTTGCCAAGATAAAAAGTTTCACACATAATATTTTGTCCTTTTTTTCCCTCCTATAGATGATGCATGCTGTAGTGTTTGCATGATTTTTATATGTGTTTGCTTGAGACACTTCATATCAAGATTATTCTTATTAATTTCTTCATTCTATGCTTTTGGAATACCTACCAATTATATAAAACATTGGTATGTTTTACTTAGGAAGGCACCACGGTGTTACAGAAAAAAATCAAAACAAAACATTAAACTTGATGTCGGAAAACCTAGGTCAAAATATTATTCCATTACTAACCATGCAATTTTCCATAAGTTGTTGGACATTGGTTTCTCTCATCTGCAAAATTTGATATAATAGCATTGTTTAGCCCTCTCAAAACAATAACTCCAAGAAATAATGTAATAATCTCTTTTCCTTATTTTAAAAATAAGAAAATCCAAAATAATGACAAAGTATTACTAGATAATAATTGTCTGAGTAGGATGGGAATTCAGATCACTTAACTTGGAATCCAGTGTTCTGTATTATACAACTCCACCCCACCCCTCAACAATGGGTATTTGTTTTGTCCTTTATAAGAGAAAATCAGTTACCAGTAAATACGAAAGTAACAAATTTGATGTGATTTTTTACATAAAAGGGTGTATAGTAAATAGATTCTTTTTTTATGCTTACCTTCTGTCCTTAAATTGATATTAAGTTTTAATTAAATGAGTGGTAAGGGATAGGCAGAAGGATTAAGCCCAGAGTCACATAACTAGGAAAAATCTGAGGCTAGATTTGATTGAAGGCTGCCCTCTCCAGGCCTGGCTCTTATCCACTGAGCCACCTAGAAGCCCCAGTAAGTGGATTTTTTTAACAACTAAATAGATATTGAATTTGTATAATATAAATGAAAAAAAATTTAATGTACTGGGAAAACTAATTAATGTCAATGCAAATAATATCAGAGCATTTTTTTTTTTGGTTAACAATCCAAATAATGATTCACTAATTTTTGTTCAGAGAATGAATGATATAGTGGTTTGCAAGGCAGCTTTGTGTTCAGGGAGACATGGATTCAAGTATATTTGAAGTACTTGACCCAGTTCTATATCAGACACACACATACACATACACACTCATATAATTTTATCAGAAGAAATATCATTAAAGTAGAAGCATTAATATCTTTTCTATTGCTGTACCCCAAGGACCATGTCACTTTTCCATCTGACTTACAGCTGAAGCCTTCCATATGTTGTTTCTCCTATTAGAACATGAACTCCTTGAGAGCAGGAACTACTTTAGTTTTCTATTTGTATCTCCAACACCTAGCATAAAATGAATACTCCATTCATTGACCTAGCCTACCAGCCAACCATTCATTCATTCATACTAGCTGTGTGATTTAATCCAAGGCCATTTTCTAAATTTCAATGTTGGAATCAATCTGCACTTAGAACAATGGTTTTGTCATCCAAGATTTCCATAAATCAAAGAAATCATGGGTCTAGTCCATATTTTAGCTTATGATTTATAATTTCAATGAGTTGTTTGATTTTCTTAAAATATGGAAAACACTATTGGGAAATCATGCCTTAAAAGGGCATCATAAACAAAAATTAATTTGAACATTTTGTAAGAATCGATGTAATCATTTTTTTCTCCTGCATCTCATTAGACTAAAATGTAGATAATTGGGGAAATAATTTATAAATATTTGGCGATTCTCAGAGATATTTCAAGAATTTGAGATAATTTAGTTTTCCATAAAAACATGAAACAATATTAATACTTTAACCAAAAAAAGAAAATTACAGGTAGAAAATTTCTAAGAGAGTTAATTTGAAGAATGGATAGATGGAAGTGAGAATTAGCCCTTGCAAAACATCATGAAAGAGGGAACTTAGCCTAAAATTATTGACAGATCTCACTTCTTAATGAGGAAAGTTCTCTCTGACGGTCTGCTTTTTCTCTAACTTCTCTTCCCTCCCTTTTCTAACCAAAAATGAGTAAGTCATACACTTGACATTGACAGCTAGAGAGCTCAGTGGATAATGAACTGGGGCAGGAATCAGGAATTTGCCTTAATCTACTTGATCCAAAAAACCCCTGCAAATTATTCTACTGTCTTTATCATGTAAACTCTAGACAGTATGGTCCATGGGGTCATTAAAAGTTGGATGTGACTCAACAACATATATTTGATGTGCTTCTTTTATTTCATTGATTTCTGTAGCCTGAGGATTTTTTTTCTAAAACAGAAAGAGACCAGAAGCTACCCATATATGCATAAAACTTTCAGGACAAAAAGCCAAACATTTTTTTGTCAGTATAACCTCCATAAAACACCAGACAAGGAGACACAAGGACCTAAAACCCATTATATAAATATTTATTAGCATGTTGCCCCTGGAGTATAAGTTACCTAGCTATTTTAACAATGCATATTGTCTTTAGCCTATGATGTTAGAAATGAAAAAGCTCAAGACAGAAACAGGTGAGGTTAGGTCGGATTTAGGTTGACTCTTTCTGAAGGGAGGAAGGACAATGAGGAACAAGTATCTCCTAGAAAAGTGTTGCTCCATCATGTAGAGCATACATGTAGAGGGCTGTACTTCACATTTTCCAGAATTCCCCCTTCATATTCATTCTCCTGGAAAATAGATTTCCTTGCCAAATAACAACATGAATGTTACTTTGAAGGACCTGACTTTTCATCAATTCCATATTTTCAGTATGGATGTCCACAGAAGTTCACTCCAACACCCTATCCTGGCCTGGAGGTAATGCTGAATACCTGAAAACTAGGTCACCACGTTGGAGTTGAAAGAAATTGGCTTTCAAAATCAGAGGATAGAATTTCAAATTCTGATTCCTGTATTAACAAGTTGGGAGAGGATGAATATGCCATTAAATCTATCAGTTTCATTTTCCATAACTGTACAGTCTGAATGATGATACTTATTTTTTTATCTACCTCACTAGGTGGTTGGGAATACTATGGATGTGTTCACATTAATATTAAAATGCGCCCAGAAACTTCCCTAGGCATCAAACACTTAATCTTCCCATAAGTTATCATCACAAATAATGGAGACCAGAGGATTTTGCTTATAGAAAATGTTTGTTAATGGAAAATGTTGATATGAATAAAGTACATGATATTATTACTACAGGGTGTTATATTTATTGGGAAAGGAAATGGGAAATTGGAAAACAGGGGGATAATGGGGATTGCTGTCTATGCTGAAAGTACCAACTGGTCACCCTCTTAGAAAAGAACTTAAAGGTCTCCAGGAGCATCTTTCCATTCACCAAGTTATCAGACAGAAGGCAGTGCTTCTTTAATAACAGAGAATTTAGAGGAAAACAAATAAGAAAAAAGATTTGAAGCAATAGTTTAAAGCTAAAAGGTTGGAAGGCAGACAAATATAACAGAGCAATGGAGATTTTAGAACATGTGAAGCTAATAGAGCATACAAAGTTCTTTGAAGATTTTATTCTATGGAAGAAAGAACCTAGGCATTTGGAACAGGAGGCAACTTCTTGTAATCAATCCAACAATGAATAAACATTTATTAAAAACCTTCTTTTTCCAGGAATCCTGCTAGATGCTAGATTACAAACACAAAAGTGAAATAATTTATTTCCTTGAGGCACTTTACAGTCTTCTCAGGGAAGCAAAATGTTCACAGATAATAATAATAATAGTTGACATTCATATAATAACATATATATTTTTCAAGTACTTAGGTATGTTATTTCATTTGATCCTCACAGTGATGCTATGAAGTTGGTGATATTATTATCCCCTTTTACGATGAAGAAACTGAGGTGATTAGATTTAAATCACTTATCTTGGGTCCCAAAGCTAGGAAATGTCTGAATCAAGATATGATCTCAAAACCTCCTGACTCTAGACCCATTCTTTCCGACCTCATCAGTACAAGATTCAGAATCTGAAACTGACTTCAAGAACAAATTCTTTCAATTCTAACATTCTGGTCTCACTTTCAAGTACTCAGCATCCCCTCAAAGGTGGAAGAGGATGTTGGAGTAGATATCTGTCATCTATGCTTAAAATATGAAACATGAAAAGTTTGGGACTCAATTCACTGGGCCACCCAGCTGTTTCTAATAATAAGTATGGGGAAATATACAAAATAAATACAGTGTCTGAAGGAGAGAACTAATAAAGACTGGATCAAGAAAGACCTCCTAGAGAAGGTAGAGAGAAAGAATGTTCCAGACTCACAGGACAGATAAATGGACTGAAAAAAGTATTATAGTTGGAGATGGAATACTATTACAAGGAATGGAAAGTAGGCCAAGTTGGTTAGAAAAAAATGCTTAAAAGATGTATTGTATAGCCAATTGGCCTGGAAAAATAGGCTGGAGCTTAGACCATTCAGGGCACTAAGTGCCAAAGAGGTGTTTGTCTGTTATCCCTAGGAAGCTTAGAGGAGTTTCTTGTTTAGGAAAGCAAACTGTTTTGACCTACAATTTAGGAATATCAATTTGGTAGCTGTGGTGAGAATGGTCTGTAGATTGGAGAGCATACATGCAGTGAAAATAAATTGGAAGAAATTACATTAGTGTGGGACAGAGGTGGTAAAGGCCTATACTAGGATAGTTGTGTTGGGAAAAGTAAGAATAAAATGGATCCAAGAGAGGTTGATGAATTCAACAGAGCCATATAGTTATCTTAACTGTCAAAATGGTCATGACATTTGTACAACCCTTTTTCATCAAGCTATTGTGAGAAAAGTGTTATATAAATTCGAGCTATTACAATAATCTTTGTGCCAAAGAGGAACTGATGTCCACAAATATTTAATTAAGTTGATCAAAGTTACAAGATAGATGGAGGGATAGAGGTGGGACTTGAACCCAGGTCTTCTGACTTCAAATCCAAAACTCTTTATATGATTCCTTGTTGCTTCCTTGCACAATGCCTAGAAAAATGTTTATCTGATTATAGGCATCAGAGAAAAAGAATGAATGAGAATGCTGATTTGAAATTATCCCTGTTATTATGGTTAACATATTTGCCTACACACATGTACAGATCCATTCATGGCATGGTATACTGGTCAATCATAGTTATTCTATTCAATGCCTGATGGTTGATATTCAATGAATCTTTTCTGTCATCTACTAAACCATCACTTTCAGTGGAACACCAACTGAAAGACTCTTTGGTGCCAAATTAATACTTGCTGATCATCATACGTGGCTTTGGTGGGCACTGAGAAGTAGGAGACAGATATAGTTTAATAACCAGCATGGTATGAACTGGTAGAAAGCTGCCACCCAGTGGATGAACTTAGCAGGCTTTCATGGATGTGAATTTCTGGAGGGGAACATCTTGGGGAAAGTTAAAAGATAATCCTCTCCCCCAAGATTATCCCCAACTGAATGGAGTGACTATAAAGGGAATTAATGAATAGGGCTTGAAAAGCTATGGGGAGCTATGCTTATTGAACATTTTTGTAACTCAGTAAATGCAACTACTTGATTTGAAGACTGTTGCTTCATGCTTGTTCCATTTGTTCCAGAACAGATCTAATCTACAATGAGATCAAGGCATTCCATCTCCCACCTTTGCACAGGCTGTTACATATTTCTTCTTCACTGCTGCGTCTTAGCTTATTTCAAAGGTCAGAGCAAGTAGGACTTTGTACACAAGGGCTGTCATCATCTCCCCAGTTTATTGTGCCCCTCAAAAAGAAATATGTTATATTTATGTTATAGCATATAAGATAGCAATCTACATTGCTAAAAGAAATTCCTCCAGTCAATGAAACCCTAGGTCTAGTATTTCTTGGAATTAAATGTAAACTCATTAATGGCAGAGAATATGTAGTTTTTGCTTTTTTATATCCACCATCTGCTATAGATATTTTTATCACCTAAATATTCATATGTATCTTTCATCTCTCTGGAAGTTCCTCCTGATGATATTGTTTCTTTGCAATATGTGTTTTAATTCCACCCAATACAAAGAAGGTTTTCTTAATATTTACCTGATATCATAAGGAAATCAAGGGAAAACTATAGCTGTGCATATGTCATCCCTCACTCTCAACACATGACCAACCTCTCTTCTCTACCTGTAATAAAATGTGTCTCCTTGATAATGTCCTTTATTTATGGTCTTCATTATAGTTTGTACATGATTATATCTTTTATCTTGTTCACACCCACTATGAATCTTTATGTTTGCTTTAAGTCAAATAAATAATAATTTATTAAGGATTTACTATGTGTCAGGCACTTAAGTGCTATTCAGTATACATTTTTATTTCTCCACTCTGATGTATTTAACACTTTGCTACTCTATAGCAACAGTCATGGAATTTGGGTATGTATAAGAAAGGACTTCTCCTTTTAAGTAAAGCTTGATATCATTAAAGAAACTTTGTAAAATCCTGAAAGCGATTCTACCCATTCTTCCCCTGTTCAACCCTGGGTCTGTCTAACCTATTGCAGATTTGTACTATCTGTCTCAAATATATACATTGATAGATAATTTCTACAGTTTGTCCATCCAAATGCATATTCTAGCCTAGGCAGTAGTGGTTTTTCATCCACCTTTTTTCCTATTTGGATGGTCATGCCAAACACCTTTGGGTCCTTACAAGTGCCTTCTAGAAGGTTCAGCTCTGATTGGGGATTTGATGCCATCAAAAGAGAAAATACATCACCTATAGGAAATTCCTCTTCATATTTATTTAGTTAATAAATATTTACTAAAGGCCTACAGTGTGCCAGGTACTATGTTCAATGCTGAGGATATAAAAAATGACAACAGGAAGTCCCTGCTCTCAAAAAGCTCATGATCTAATTAGGGGGACAACATGAAAACAATTATCTACAAACAAGATATATACATGTTAGGAGGAGATATACATCTCCTTCCCCCAAACCCTTTCCCTAATCTCAAATAAATACAAACTATTTATATGTTAATCCTTATGTGTTTTCTCTTCCTAAAATCCCATAATAACAGTTGGCAGAACTGGGTAGCTTATATTTGTTAATTATTAATTGTCTCTTTAATTGTAAGTTAAGTGTAGTGAATGTACTTAGGGGAAAATTCAGTTGAGTCAACATTCTAAAACCACTCTGAGCTTCCAGGATTTCAGAGGGATGGCCTAACTGAATTCTGGAGGCTTGGCTTGCCTAGGGGAGCCATTATGACTGCAACACATGCTCCTGTCAGCCATCTTGAGATGTCCATCTTGGAGTGGCCATTTTGAAAAAATTCTTTTTGTAATTTTGTGTAATTCGTAACATCTTATATAGCGTATGTTTCTTGGACAATGTATTACCACCTGTACAGTTATTAATTCTACATTACTTGTTGATATAAACATGTCCTCAGACATGTTAGGCACAATTTTATTGTTCATGTGAGAGTACATGTTTTACATTCCTTATGTTATATTTGTTGGTTTCCCAAGCATATGTCACATGATATTGGAGTTTGATTAGATGAAACAAATCATGGAAGTCAAGTTGATCGATGTTTATGCTCATGTTCCCCTAAGTGTGATCTGCTGTTTTGTCCTGTATAATTCCAGTGCACCTGTATTTGTTTTTGGGAAATGGCTAAAGGTAATAATCACATGGTTCACTAAAGATTCTGAGTTAAAGGTCATGGTAATCCATATGAGGTACCAACATGACAATATGGAACATTATATAGACAACTTACATATAAACCAGGGGGTTGGAAAAAAATACTGACAATAATAATAACAATAATGACAACAATAATAATATTAACAATAATAAACCATTAAGTGGACTAGAACAAGAAGAGGCAACAAGAAAAGTCAATCTATGTCCCCTTAGAGATCTACCAATAGCAACCAAGAATGAAATATACAAATTAAGAACCCATAAGAGATTTTCCCCAGAGGACCTCAAATAAATAAAGAGAAGAGTCCTATACTTTAGTGATGAACCTAACAAGGTTATTAAGAAGATGCAACAGGTCATAGAACTCTATGACCCAGATTTCAATGATTTTTGCCTTCCTTATGAAGGAAGTACTCAGAAAGAGAGAGAGGAATAAGTTTAAAGAGAAGACTAGATCAGACTCTCTTTTGCAATTGGGGTCAGAAAATTGTAAACTTGACACAGCTGATGATGGGGTATAGGGAGAGCTTACTGAAGCCAGGGATGCCACATTAGAGGTAATGGGGTAATATACAAAATGGCCTAATGCATGGTCCAAGTTTGAGGCCATTAAGTAAAAGGTATCAGAAGTACCTGCAGTTTACCTCTAGAGGATAACCTAAGCAGCTGAAATTCTCCTGGGAATGGATGCAGTTAATGAAGGCACCATTGCCCACATCAAGCATATTTTTGTGAAGAATGCTGTGCCCAATGTTAAGTAGTTTTTTTTAATTTAATTACCCAGATTGGGAAGAGCTAGATTTGAAGGAATTTAGAAGAAAAGCCACATATTTGACCAATGATCCTGAAGAGAAAAATGATAAAAGAGACTCCATTGTAGAGGATTTAAAAAGAAAATTGAGGGAAGCTGAATTAAAGGCAAAGCAAAGTGAGATTAAGGAGGTAAAAGCAGTAGCTGCTTTGAGATCTGTGGAGCCAAGAAATAACAATAATAATTATAGGACCAGTGAAAGAAGATCAGGTCCTAGGAAATGTTTCCTTTGTGACAGGATTGGACATTTGTATAAGGATTGCAGATTCAGAAACCAATTCAGAAGGCAGATGAATAGAAATGGAGAATGCAATAGGCAGTACAAAAATAACAACTGGAGTAATAGCAACTGGAAAAATAATAGATGGAATAACAACACTAACTACCAGAATAGAGGTTTCAATCAATGCCAAAATGCCTGCTGCCAGGGCCAACAAGCACCAGGTCTCGCAACAATGCAATCATGGGTAAATTCTGGGGATAGATCAAAGTACAGCCAGGTAGTAAAAGGTGACCAGAGTGCAGGGTCTTGTAGCTTATGAAGGTTTACCCTAAGTCCATATGAAAATGAGTCAGGAAATAATGAGTATGATATCAATGAAAATGAATTGAAGATAAATAAAATTGAGTTTAATGAAAATAAGGTAGATGGTGATACAAATGAATTAACTCAAAAAATAATGTAATCAGTGTAAATAATTGTACAGAGAAAGAACATTGTAATATAAATTTAGTAGAAAATTCTACTGGATGTAAGATAAGAGAGATTATTGAAGAATATAAATTGAATAAAAATAATGAAATTGTAAATGAGAACTATGATACTAAAATGGAGAATATAAGGACCAAATGAGAATATAAAAGTCTATGATACAAAATCCTGGGAAAGTCATATAAATCAAGGAGATATAAACCTGAATGGACAGGAAATGATTGAGTTTTGTACTGATGTTATTGTGCTTGCACTAGTTCTTGAAACCTTCCAACCTCCAAACAGCCTTGAAACCTATGCTTCTGTAACTATAGGGGATCATATATATGGTCTTTTGGTGGATACTAGAGCCAGTAAATCAGTTTTGCAAAGTCTTCCTAATGATTGCAAAGTTGTTGGTACTATGGAAGTTACTGGAGCTATTGGAAAACCAGAAAGAGTAGTAAATTACAACATAAAATAATAACATTAGGTCCTTTATCTGTGGAGCATTCATTTCTTTGTATGCCAGAATGCCCCATGAACCTTCTCGGTATGGATTTACTGTGTATATTATGATCAATAATTCAATGTACTGACACTGGGGATATAGCATTAGAAATCCCAGAAAAATCTCTGAAAGTTTTTTTCCATTGCTGTTCTTAGATTCAGTCAGTACAGAGAATGAGTTGAATCCCATCTATCCTATTCCCGAGGATATCCCAGAAGATTTATGGTCAAAGTCTTCCACAGAGGTAGGTCTATTGAAATCAGCTATTCAAGTAAGAGTGAGAACACAGGATGGAAATGTTCCTTATGTTCCTCAATACTCCTTGAGTAAAGAAGCAATAGTGGGTATCAGACCTATCATTAAGGCCCTAATTCAACAAGGGATCATAATACTGTGCTTATCGGGGTATAATACATCTAAACGTCCAATAAAAAATCCAAAGTTAAATCAAAATGGCAAAATCATCTACAGATTCATCCAAGATCTGAGATCTGTAAAAAAATCACTTAATAAAGACACACCCTTTTAGTACCAAGCCCAGCTTCTATAATCTCTTCAATTCCAAGTCAAGCAAGATATTTCACTGTGGTAGATTTATGCTTAGAGTTTTTCTTTTTACCAATCCATGAAGATTCTCAAAAAATCTTTGTTTTACATGGGAGACAACGAAGTAGACATGGATTTGTCTTACACAGGGATTCACCAATAGCCCAAGCCAAATTTTCACAGACTTTGAACAGAGACCTTAAAACAATAACATTCAAGGATAGTAAAATAGTACATTTTGTTGATGATATACTCCTAGCATCACCATCTGATAAAATGTATTTAAGGGATAGCAAGATTCTTTTAATTGAGTTATACAAATGTGGGCATAAAATCTTTAAGGCAAAACTACAGTGGGTATTGCCTCTCATTGAATATCATGGATTTATGTTGTCAAAGGGTTCCAGAAGTATCACTCAAAAAAGAATAGCTGATATCCAGAAACTAAGTGAACCTAAGACCAAGAAGCAACTCAGAGCTGTTCTTGGAACAACTGGTTTCTGTAGACAATGGATACCTGGGAATAGTGAAATTACTAAATGTTTAGCAGATCTAACCAGGAATATAGAGCCAGAACTACTGAAACTCAAACCTGAACATCTGCAAGCCCTAAGTAATCTTAAGGAAGCAATTTTATTTGCACCAGCCCTTGGAATCTCTGACTATACTAAACCTTTTCAATTGTTTGTGAATGAGACCAAAGGAATTGGTTCTGGTGTACTGACCCAGACATTGGGACAAAGTTATTATCCAATTTGATACTATAGATGTCAGCTAGATCCAATTGCTGCTAGTACAGTTCTTTGTCTAAGGGGTGTAGCAGCTGAAGCTGTTAGGTCAGAAGTCATTAGATTTAGTTTTGGGATGTCCATTGACTGTATATTGTTTACATCGAATAGAAGCACTAATGAGGATATTTCATACTCAATCATATTCTGACCAATGAATATCTAAGTATGAAATTATACTTCTAGGTAGTGAAAACATCGAGTTGAGAAGGTGTAGTATATTAAACCCAGCTAAACTTCTTCCTGATTTGCCAAAGAACAGTGAACCATTAAATGAATGTGTAGAAGGAGTACATCTAGTGGATATGCCCAGGATGGATTTAAAAGACACTCCAATTGAAGATTCAGACTTGTTTTTTTTTTCAAAGATGGTTCTTCATATTTGTATAATGGAATTCGATGTACAGGTGCTCCAGTTGTCACAGAATTTGAGACATGTGGTATGGAACATTACCTAGTAACCATAGTGCTCAATATACAGTTAGTTTCTTTGAGGCAAGAATGTATTCTGGCTGATGGTAAAAGTGTAGATGTCACACTTCCAGCAGGGATTCATTCTCTAAAGGAAATCATAGAGCTGATGTAACTGAGAAATTTTCTGCTAAAAATGCTCAAATGTGTCATGAACTTATCAACTATGGAATCTGATGATCTAGAAAAAGCTTATGTAGACTCAGAAATACAAAAATGGAAGGAGAAATATGGAGCAAGGAAAGAACCTGGCATATGGGTTACAGATACTAGAAAACTGCTATTACCAAAAGACTTGATTACTTATTTGTGTCAAGCCATCCACACAAAAGGGCATTTTGGTACTAAAATAGAATGGTAATCTGTGTGACTATTTCTTGTTTCAGTGACTGATGTACTCTGGCTTGAAACTAGAGAGCTGCTGCTAGTAAGGGGACAAACCTGAGGGCTTCTTAGTTACAATGGAGATAGAGATACTACTTCAGAGATAGAGAGATACTGCTACAGGGGAATGCACTGGTGTTTGCCTACTAATCCCTACTGATGGCTGATAGATCAATCTATTTCCCAATCTCCTCCTCCTTTCATTCCCTCCCTTCTCCAACCCTCTCCCTCCCAGTTTCTTCTTGAAGCCTTTGTCTTCCTCCCTCCCCTCTTGTGTGGACTATGATATTTATGAGAAAAAAAGTCTTCCTTTCTTTTCTCAGGTAAGGGGTTTATTGGGATAACAGGACAAGGAAACTGAGGAAAGGGGGATGAGGGTTTCCCTAAACTATAAGGAGAATTTGAAGGTTTGGGGAAATCAGTCCAGTCACAAATTGTGACAGAGAGACAGTTAGGGAGATAGAGGAAAACAGTTTAAAATCTTCTTTGCTTCTCCACAAAGATACCGATGTCTCTCAGCTTAACTCCAGAAGCCCCCCTCAAGGGTCCTTCAGCCCGGGACAAAAGCTACAAAATCAATTCAGCTTCTTCTCTCTATAGCTAGGATTGCCTCCTTTCTTGGTCAATCAACCCCCAGAGAGATCAGAGGTTTCTCCTTTGGTCAGAGAGTCCAAAGCCAAGCCAGACCCCCAAGGGTCCTTCAGCCAGCTTCAATTGCCTCATCTCCTGGGAACATTCCATTTAGAACCTTCTTCTTGATTGACAGACAAGTACCTAGCCATGGTTCTTTCATCTTGGCTTATCCTGCAAAACCTCTCTCTCTTCATGTCTCTACCACAGTACTCAAGCTGTAACTGACACAATAAAGAGATAATGGGTAGTGCCTGGTATAAGCACTATAACAAATAAGATCTGCTCAAGATGTTGTTTGCCAAAAATTCAATTAACGGGCATTCAGACAGAAAGGTTTAGCTGGTAGACCTTTAGCATATTGTTCATTTGAGAGTCTGCAAATTGATTATATCAGCATGCCAAGATTGACCAAATGGCCTGAAGTTTTTCCATCAAATGCAAATACAGCTAGCTTTGTGGTGAAAGTGTTATTAAGGAAATTATACCTAGATTTGGAGTATCCCTAACCCTAGAATCTATAAGGATAATTTTAGCTTTGTGACTTGAAATCTAAAATAATTGGTTGCCAGGAATGATTCTCAAACAATAAAATACCTAAGTCAGCTGGGAATTATGGAGATTTAAATTAATATAGAGAGAAAAAATTAAGGGAGAGAGGGAGGGAGGGAGAGAGAGAGAGAGAGAGAGAGAGAGAGAGAGAGAGAGAGAGAGAGAGAGAGAGAGAGAGAGAGAGAATAAATTTAAACTGTTCTGACTCAGGCTGAGCCAGGCAGTAAAGGCCTTGGCCAAAGTGACCTTCCTGAGTCAGTCTTATCACTCACCATGAAACCATCTCCAAGGAAGCTCCAGTCCTCCACTGAACTCAATCTCCTGAACTGAGTTCCAAACAGAATTCTGAAATGATTTTTAGCCTCCTTTTTTTTTTTTAATTTTAATATTATTTTATTTGGTTGTTTTCATACATTATTCACTGGAAACAAAGATCGTTTTCTTTTCCTCCCCTCCCCTCCCCACCCCCCCGCCTTTCCCTCTCCCATAGCCGACGCATGATTCCACTGGTTATCACATGTGTTCTTGACTCGAACCCATTTCCCTGTTGTTGGAGTTTGCATTATAGTGTTCATTTAGAGTCTCTCCTCAGTCTTATCTCCTCCAACCCTGTAGTCAAGCAGTTGCTTTTCAGCGGTGTTTTTACTCCCACAGTTTATCCTCTGCTTGTGGGTAGTATTTTTTTTTAGATCCCTGCAGATTGTTCAGGGATTGCATTGATACTAATGGAGAAGTCCATCACCTTCGATTGTACCACAATGTATCAGTCTCTGTGTACAATGTTTTCCTGGTTCTGCTCCTCTCGCTCTGCATTACTTCCTGGAGGTTGTTCCAGTCTCCATGGAACTTCTCCACTTTATTATTCCTTTTAGCACAATAGTATTCCATCACCAACATATACCACAATTTGTTCAGCCATTCCCCAATTGAGGGGCATCCCCTCATTTTCCAATTTTTGGCCACCACAAAGAGCGCAGCTATGAATATTTTTGTACAAGTCTTTTTGTCCATTATCTCTTTGGGGTACAAGCCCAGCAGTGCTATGTCTGGATCAAAGGGCAGACAGTCTTTTATCGCCCTTTGGACATAGTTCCAAATTGTCCTCCAGAATGGTTGGATCAATTCACAACTCCACCAGCAATGAATTAATGTCCCTACTTTGCCACATCCCCTCCAGCATTCATTACTTTGCATAGCTGTCATGTTAGCCAATCTGCTAGGTGTGAGATGATACCTCAGAGTTGTTTTGATTTGCATCTCTCTGATTATAAGAGATGTAGAGCACTTTTTCATGTGCTTATTAATAGTTTTGATTTCTTTGGTTGAGAATTGCCTGTTCATGTCCCTTGCCCATTTGTCAATTGGAGAATGGCTTGATTTTTTGTACAATTGATTTAGTTCTTTATAAATTTTAGTAATTAAACCCTTGTCAGAGGTTTTTATGAAGATTGTTTCCCAATTTGTTGCTACCCTTCTGATTTTGGTTACATTGGTTTTGTTTGTACAAAAACTTTTTAATTTGATGTAATCCAGATTATTTATTTTGCATTTTGTAATTCTTTCTAATTCTTGCTTGGTTTTGAAGTATTTCCCTTCCCAAAGGTCTGACATGTATACTATTCTGTGTTCGCCTAATTTTCTTATAGTTTCCTTCTTTATGTTCAAGTCATTCATCCATTTTGAATTTATCTTGGTGTAGGGTGTGAGGTGTTGATCTAAGCCTAATCTTTCCCACACTGTCCTCCAATTTTCCCAACAGTTTTTATGAAATAGTGGATTTTTGTCCCAAAAGCTGGGATCTTTGGGTTTGTCATATACTGTCTTGCTGAGGTTGCTTGCCCCCAGTCTATTCCACTGATCCTCCTTTCTGTCTCTTAGCCAGTACCAAATTGTTTTGAGACCGCTGCTTTATAATATAGTCTGAGATCTGGGACTGCAAGACCCCCTTCCTTTGTATTTTTTTTCATTAATTCCCTGGGTATCCTTGATCTTTTGTTCTTCCAAATGAACTTTGTTATGTTTTTTTCTAAATCAGTAAAAAAAATTTTTGGAAGTTCCATGGGTATGGCACTAAATAGATAGATGAGTTTGGGTAGGATGGTCATTTTTATTATATTGGCTCGTCCTATCCATGAGCAGTTAATGTTCTTCCAATTGTTCAAGTCTAGTTTTAGTTGTGTGGAAAGTGTTTTGTAGTTGTGTTCATATAGATCCTGTGTTTGTCTCGGGAGATAGATTCCTAAGTATTTTATTTTGTCTTGGGTAATTTTGAATGGGATTTCTCTTTCTAGTTCTTGCTGCTGAGCTGTGTTGGAATTATATGGAAATGCTGATGACTTATGTGGGTTTATTTTGTATCCTGCAACTTTGCTAAAGTTGTTGATTATTTCAATTAGCTTTTTGGTTGAGTCTCTAGGATTCTTTAAGTAGACCATCATGTCATCTGCAAAGAGTGATAATTTGGTCTCCTCCTTGCCTATTTTGATGCCTTCAATTTCTTTTTCTTCTCTAATTGCTACTGCTAGTGTTTCTAATACAATGTCAAATAATAGAGGTGATAATGGGCATCCTTGTTTCACTCCTGATCTTAATGGGAATGGATTTAGTTTATCCCCATTGCAGATGATATTAGCTGATGGTTTTAGATATATACTGTTTATTATTTTTAGGAATGACCCTTCTATTCCTATGCTTTCTAGTGTTTTTAGTAGGAATGGGTGTTGTATTTTATCAAAGGCTTTTTCTGCATCTATTGAGATAATCATGTGATTCTTGTTGGTTTGCTTGTTGATGTGGTCAATTATGTGGATAGTTTTCCTAATGTTGAACCAGCCCTGCATCCCTGGTATGAATCCTACTTGATCATGGTGGATGACCCTTCTAATCACTTGCTGGAGTCTTTTTGCTAGTATCCTATTTAAGATTTTTGCATCTATATTCATTAGGGAGATTGGCCTATAGTTTTCTTTCTCTGTTTTTGGCCTGCCTGGCTTTGGAATTAGTACCATGCTTGTGTCATAAAAGGAGTTTGGTAGGACTCCCTCTTTGCTTATTATGTCGAATAGTTTGTATAATATTGGGGTTAACTGTTCTCTGAATGTTTGATAGAATTCACTGGTGAATCCATCAGGCCCTGGGGATTTTTTCTTAGGCAGTTCTTTGATGGCTTGTTGGATTTCAATTTCTGATATGGGATTATTTAAGAAAACTATTTCTTCTTCTGTTAGTCTAGGCAATTTATATTTTTGTAAATATTCATCCATATCACCTAGATTGGTATATTTATTGCCATATAGTTGGGCAAAGTAGTTTTTAATGATTGCCTTAATTTCCTCTTCATTTGAGGTGAGATCCCCCTTTTCATCCTTGATGCTATTAATTTGCCTTTCTTCTTTCCTTTTTTTAATTAAATTAACCAGTACTTTGTCTATTTTGTCTGTTTTTTCAAAGTACCAGCTTCTAGTCTTGTTTATTAGCTCAATAGTTCTGTCACTTTCTATTTTATTAATTTCTCCCTTAATTTTTAGGATCTCTAGTATGGTTTTCTTCTGGGGGTTTTTAATTTGTTCATTCTCAAGTTTTTTTATTTGCATTTCCAATTCCTTGGTCTCTGTCCTCCCTAATTTGTTAATATATGCACTCAGGGATATGAATTTTCCTCTAAGTACTGCCTTGGCTGCATCCCATAAGGTTTGAAAGGATGTTTTGCCGTTGTCATTTTTTTCAACGAAATTGTTAATTGTTTCTATGATTTCTTCTCTAACTATCCGATTTTGGAGTATCATGTTATTTAATTTCCAATTAATTTTTGATTTGGGTCTCCATGTACCCTTGCCGATCAATATTTTAATTGCCTTGTGATCTGAAAAGGCTGCAGTTAATATTTCTGCTTTTCTGCATTTAAGTGCCATGTTTCTATGACCTAGTGTATGATCTATTTTTGTGAATGTGCCATGTGGTGCTGAAAAGAAGGTGTATTCTTTTTTGTCCCTATTTATTTTTCTCCATATATCTATTAATTCTAATTTTTCTAAGATTTCATTCACCTCTTTTACCTCTTTCTTATATATTTTTTTATTTGATTTATCTAAATTTGATAGTGGTTGGTTCAAGTCTCCCACTAATATGGTTTTACTGTCTAATTCCTCCTTCAATTCTCCTAGTTTCTCTATTAAAAATTTGGATGCTATACCATTTGGTGCATACATGTTGATTAGTGATATTTCCTCATTGTGTATACTTCCTTTTAGCAGAATATATTTACCTTCCCTGTCCCTTTTGATCAGGTCTTTTTGTACTTTGGCTTTGTCAGATATCATGATTGCAACTCCTGCCTTTTTTCTATCGGTTGAGGCCCAAAAGGTCTTACTCCAACCTTTAATTCTAACCTTGTGAGTGTCAACCCGTCTCATATGTGTTTCTTGAAGACAACATATGGTAGGGTTTTGTGTTCTAATCCAATCTGCTATTTGTCTGCGTTTTATGGGTGAGTTCATCCCATTCACGTTCAAAGTTATGATTGTTATTTGTGGATTCGCTGGCATTTTGATGTCTTCCCCTAGTTCTGACCTTTCTTCTTTAGCTTTCTCCTTTTGAACCAGTGATTTACTTTAGGTCAGTCCCCCTAGTCCCCTCCCTTGAGATGCTTCCCTTTCTAGCCCCTCCCTTTTTATGCTCCCTTCCCCTCCCCCCTCTCCTTCCCTCCCTTTTTGTACTCCCTCCCCCCTCCCCCTCCTTAATTTTCCTTTCTTTCTTGCCCTAATGGATAAGATAGAATTCAGGATCCCACTGGATCTAGATGTTCTTCCCTCTCAGATTTGATTTCACTGAGAGTAAGGTTTAAGTAATTCCACTTCACGCTCTCTTCCTCTCCTTCTCATATGAGAGTTCTTCCCCTCCCCTTCCCATGTGTATCTTTATATGGGAAAGTTTATTCTATTGATTCCCCCCCTGTTTCTTGAAGTTAATCTTAGTATTATCACGGTTCCCCCCTCCCTTTTCCTTTTTTTGCCCCAACTTTCCCCAAATCTTCTTGATTCCCCAATCTTTCCCTATGCATGTTTCTTCTACCTACTCTTATGATGATACAATTTATGAGAGTTACACAAAACATTTTCCCCACATATTAATATATATAATTAGATGTAAATGTAGTCCTTATAGAAGAGAGTTTGACTTAAAGAGAAAGATAAGATTTATCTCCTTTTCCCTTTCTTTCATATTTACCTTTTCATGTTTCTCTTGCTTTCTGTGCTTGGATATCGAACTTTCCACAGAGCTCTGGTCTTTTCTTAGCAAATGCTTGGAAATCTTCTATTTTGTTGAATGCCCATACTTTCCCCTGGAAGTATATAGTCAGTTTTGCTGGGTAGTTGATTCTTGGTTGGAGACCCAGCTCTCTTGCCTTTCTAAATATCGTGTTCCATGCTTTGTGGTCTCTTAGTGTGTTAGCCGCTAAGTCATGTGTGATCCTTATGGGAGCCCCCTTATATCTGAAGCTCTTCTTCTTGGCTTCTTGTAGGATTTTCTCCTTTACTTGGAAGCTCTTGAATTTGGCAATTACATTCCTAGGCGTTGTCTTTTGGGGATTTAGTATAGAAGGTGTTCTATGAATCCTTTCTATTTCTATTTTGCCCCCTTGCTCCAGAACGTGAGGGCAATTTTCTTTTATAATCTCCTCTAGAATAAAATCCAATTTGTTGTTTACCTCTGTTTTTTCTGGGAGACCGATGATACGGAGATTTTCTCGTCTTCCTCTGTTCTCCAGGTCCGTGACCTTCTCAGTGAGATATTTTATGTTTTCTTCCAATTCATTAATTGTTTGGGTTTGCTTTATTGATTCTTGCTGTTTTATCATCTCACTTTCTTCGAGGTACTTAATTCTGGTCATTAGGGACTGGATTTGCTTTTCAGCCTTGTCTGCCCTTCTATTGGATGCTTCGAGTTCTTTTTCCAATTGAGCATTCTTATCTGTCAGACAGCTGATCTCTTTCTCCCATTTTTCTTTCCAGAAGGTTTCCATCTTTTGGATAAGTTCCAGTTTGAGATCTTCCAGAGCTTGTTGATAGTTTCCATTTTGGGAGGCGTGTTCTGAATTTTTTTGGATTTCCTCCTCATTCTCCTCTTTTCCTTGGGTACTTCCACCATAAAAGTTTTCAATAGTCACTTTTTTCCCTTTCTTCCTGGAGGCTTGATTTTGGGCCATGTGAGCCATCCCTTTGGTGGTTTTATTCCCCTTTCCTTTTTGGTCTGGGGTCTGGGTTATAAGAGCGGTTTTTCTGTGAATTTAGGTTGCTTCAGACTAGTTCTTCCCAGCCTCCGAGCCCAGGTATTCCGCTCCGCCCAGATAATCAGCGCGCGTTGTTCAGCGCAGCCTGCCCCAAGTCCAGGTCCGCTGGATTCTCCAGTGAAAGCGCCCTGAGATGTTTTTTCCTGGCAGTCCCCAGATCCCAAGGACCCTGGAGTGCCCCCCCCAGACAGAGACGCTCCCCACTCACTCACTGTCCTGGTGAGCGCTCAGGTAGCTCACTCTGGTTTAGTGGGGGAGGTGGGGTGGGGGAAGGGCGGCTCAGTTCACTTTTCTGTGCAAGCTTTTCCTTCTTATTTTAGTGTGGAAATGTTCAAGCCCCACGTACCTTTGCCTCTGTGGGGTACTGGGGAGTCCTTCTGTTCCTCCAAAGGTGATTTTATGCTCCTTTGATGTGGTCTATTTCGTTCGGTGCTGGGGAGAGGAAGTGTGTGGCATCTAGATTGCAGCCATGATTACCCGGAAGTTCCTTAGCCTCCTTTTAAAGAGAATTTTCTCTTATGTCAACTCCCCTAAATTTTTATGTCTACCAATGACAGTAGACTCTTTTTTCCAGAACTGCCAATTCTTAGTTCTCACCACTCTTTAGTTCTCCCCTTCTCTGGTTAGATTATCTTCTGAAAACTTCACACTTCTTTGTTAAGCTTGTCTTTTGTGAGTTACTTAACCTTTTTGTGATTAATTTAACCTTTATAGGTACTTAACACCCTTTTGTATTAGTTCTAAAAATAGACTTAGCTTAATGTTCTAGCTTCACTATAAGGTATGAGTTAAGTACTTTCATTCTTCAATCAGGAGTTTTACAACTTTTTCTTCCCCTAAAGTATGTCTAAATATGGGTGGAGTAATGTAAAGTTCCCAAGGCATTCCTGGTTCTGCTAGACCAAGTATCTCCATTGTTACAATAAGGAAATAGCTAAATCAAATCTTCTATAGTACAGTCTGAGTAGTTTTTAAGGTTCAAACATCTAATAAAGGATCACATTTCACCCAAGACATCCTGAAAAGAGTCTATGAGAATCTAGAAATAACACCCAAATATCATGTTCCTTATCAACCACAAAGTTCAGGTCAGGTGGAGTATGTAAATAGGGAACTCAAGATTATGCTGGGTAAGATCTGTGCTGAAACTCATCTCAGATGGCCAGAGATTCTTCCCATTTTACCTATGTACAAGACCAAGAGCAAATTTACATATATCATCCTATGAAATGATCTTTGGACATGCTCTACTACAGGCAAAAACCTGTAAAACAGTCTATATATCTCTCTTAGGAGGAGATTGTCAACTTGCTTCTTACTTAAGTGCTTTACAACAAAGATTCAAAGAATTACATGAAATGGGAGTATTAATTCAGACTAGTCCTTTGGATTATTCTCTCCATAATTACAAACCAGAAGATATGTTATATCAAAAATTTTGCTAACACATCAGCAATGCAAGAGAGTTGGTTAGGTCCTTAAACTGTTGTGTTGGTTTCTCCATCTTCAGTAAACGTTTTAGATAAGAGATTCATGGTATCATTGTTCACATATCAAATTAGCACATGGTATATAAATAATGAAAATGTACAAATCATCAAAGAAGAAAATGAAGAAGAGATTGTAATAAGTTAGAATCATCAGGCAAATTGAGTCTGCAGTCAAAAAGACCTGTAGAAGAGGAGAGAAGAGGACAATGCAGATAAAGGGAAGAATTCAGGAATTAATGGACAGTGTTAAAAGACTGAATCAAACTTATCAATTTAAGGACTTAGAAAATTTGCAATGAAGAGGACTACAGGATTAATGGACTAATGAATTAATACTTTGGAGTCACACTTATTCACACACTAACATAAAGATGGAATGTAACACTACTATGGAATTATAGAAGTAGAATTCCTCAAGTAAGAGGAGATGAGAATAGAAGGAAAGATCTGAAGCAGATATATTGCATGCAATAACACTAACATAACAGAAACACTGACATTACACTAGCAAGACAACATTACATAGCAAAAGTAACAACATAACAAAACATAAATACAAAACAAACATGGTTAGATTACATTGAATCACTACTTAAATGAGTGAAACAATGTATAGTTAGGGTACTAACAATGTTACAATTAGCTATAGATTAGTTAGTTAGTAACAAAACTTAGTTACTTAGATATTTAGTTTTAGTATAGAAATTTAGTTAGACAGAAGAATTTTGAAGATAGGGAATTAGTTAGGATTAAGTAGATAAAATAAGATTAGATACTGACTTCCATTACAAAATACATAACATCATACTTTACATAGCACAAATAATATATGACATCACATATCAAATGAAATTGTAAATACATATGTAAATAGTGTGTATAATAGGATTGTAACTTAATTGTATTCTAGTATATGTATATGTGCAACATATATGTAACATGTATATAAACATGAAGTATATATGTGTGTAGATTGCATGTATATATTATATGTATGCACTATGTGTATATATGTGTGTAAATTATGTATATGGCTCACTTATATCTATTGTTACATGTAGTTTACATAAGTGATTTTTATGTTTTGGTTAATTTTTTGTGTAAAACTTATGCAATGTTGAGTTTATTGTAATTTTCAAAAAATTTTCTCTCTGTTTGATGTTAATGTATTATGGTAGCAGGAGAATGTTCTGCATTAGCTGAAGAGAGTAGTATTTATGAATTTAATGTCTGCATGGAAGTTGTGTTTATCTTTTGCTTTTGATGTTATTTGCTCATTTTGCTTTTGCTTCTGTTTGACATTTGTACTTGCTCATTATTTAATTTCTTTTCCCTTTCCTGTTAAAATCCCTAGAATAGGTTAGTGTTAGATAGATTAAGATAGTTGAGTGTAGGTTTTTTGTTATTTTGGGTAGAAAGCTTAGTTTAGGTAATCGGTAAGTATTTTACGTTGTGCACAAATTCCAACATAGTGTTTTCAACACAATTTAGTCTTTGTGCAAAGGGGGACTGTACCAAGGGAAGATAAAGACTGCAAAATGATTGGCTGGAGCATGTGATTGTAATCTTATTAGCCTGGGAGTGTTGGGATCTTTGGAATTCAGTTGAGAGGGAAACTCTCTGAAGCTGAAGAGGAAAGGAGAGAGAAGTGTGGCTGAATCTGTCAGAAGATCAATTCCCAAGACATTAGCCTGTGAAGATCCTTTGGCAGTTGTGAGGATTTATTCTTCAATCATCTGCTGGTCAGGGATTGAGGAACTGTCTTCAACTTGGAGGAGTTATCATTTGTGGACATTTCACCTTGGATTCCTGTTTTGACTCCCAGAGACTCTATTGTAAGATTCAGATTCCCCATTTGATTTGCCTTTAGGATATTAGTGTAGTTAGATAAAAATTTTAATGTAGGAGTTAAAATTAAGAGTTTAAAGATAAGATCACCCTCTCCCTCACTCTCCTTCCTCCAAACCCTCTCCCCAATATCAAATGAATACAAACTATTTATATGTTAAGCCTTATGTGTTTTCCCTTCCTGAAGTCCCATAATAATAGTATATATTCAAGTATGTGTGTATCCCTAGCTTATAAGCTTTGGTGACTGGAAGAATAATGGTACCTTTGACAGTAAAGGAAAATTATGAAAATAAAAATTTGGGGGAGGGAGGAAATTACTTCACTATTAGGTATGTTGGATTTATGATGATTAGAAGATGTATGGTTTAAAATTAATATTAGAGAGTTGAAGATACATTACTGGGGTCAGCGTAGACTAAAAGTCTTTTTCCATTAAAATGGGAAACATCTTTTGCAAGAAAACATCTATATCTCTGGCATACTGTAGGCACAAAAAAACTACTTATTGAATGAATGAAGAAGCAATTGTTCTAACTATCTGCACTGAAAAAGCAAAATAGATAAAAATGAGTATTGACCAGACTTTGGCATGTAGCAAAATGGGGCAGCCTTGAGTTATTACATCAACATTTTTGACTGAAGATGAAAAATGAGCTGTCTCTAGCACTACACAGTAGGAGAGGATCAGATTGGGATGTATTGGGGAAAATGCTCAGTACTTTCCCTATCCCCAAACTGCTTATGGCTGTAAAAGCCCAAAAAAGTCAATTATCTTGAAAGAATTAAAATTATAAGTAAGGCAAAGGGCAAAGAAAGAAGGTGTGTGCGTGCATGTGTGTGTGTGTGTGTATGTGTGTGTGTGTGAGTGTGTGTGTGTTTGTGTGCACCTTGAGAAGCATAGATGAGTAGGCTGATCATTTATAAGAATGTTACCTGGGGATGATTAAAATAACAAGTTATACTGCTCAGCTAAATGTTCCTAGGTTGAATAATTCTCTGGGTCCCAAAATTAAGTTTAGATGTCTAGTTCCCACATGGTCCAAGCAGACCTGGTACATTGATCTCACTCATATACTTGATAATTTCAGACTTACTATTTTTAGTTGGGTAACTGGCACAAGTTCCTTCACTAAGAGAGAATGTGGCATGTCTATTCCTGTACAAAAATACGACATGACAGGGACACATAGGCAATGATCCCAGAGACAAAGAGGAGACTGGCAAACACTTTACAATGCCGCCTTCTTTCCATCATTTTGCAACTAAAGTATCAGGACTATTTGCAAAATAAAATATCAATCTTGCCAGGCAATCCAGCACCAAATTCCTTTGGCATTTCTTTGCTGAAAATAGTTAAACTTAAGGCTATTTTAATAACAAATGATGACAAAACCTTCACTTCTTCATGGATTTTCTATATTATTACTGGGTGATAGAAAGTGTATCTTTTCCTATAGTTTGTAACATCCCCCCCAAAAAAAAACATTTCTCACATCTAATCAATTGCCAAGTCTTGTTCATTTAGCTTTCACATATCTCAAGACCATCCCCTTCTCTTAACTCACCTAGTAAAGGCCATACCTCTGACCTTACAGTATTTCTAGCTGGCTTCCTGCATCCAAGGTCTCACTACCTAATCTATCCTCCATATTATTGCTAAAGGGACCTATGTGTGTTAAGTAGGATTTATTATCCCAATTACCTGAACCCCCTTTAATAAACTTTCAGTATCTCTCTATAGAAGGGTATTTTCTTTCCATTTTGGATGATTGACTCCTTTGGCAATCTGTTGAAACCTAGAAACTCTTGCTTAGAATAATGTTTTAAGTATATGAAGTAGAATATATAGGATTATAAAGGAATTCAATTATATTAAAATATGGATATGAATTATTTTTAATTCACCACTCAAAGAGCCAAGCTTAAAAACCCAGGAATTTAGTAATTTTGGGATAAGGTAGGAACTTTTTCAAAATCTAGTTCCAATATATCTTTCCAGATATTTAACATTATTCTTTTTATTCTATATTATTGCTTGATTTTTCTAAATGCTGACTCTGCCTGTGTGTCTTTGATTAGGTTGTTAATATATACCCTCTTAATCTCTGCCTAGATTCCTTGAGAATTCATTTTATAGGCCAACTTTACTACAAAGAATAGTTGATGTTTTGGTTTTGAAATCCTACTACTTAGCACAATACTTTACAGTTAATAATTTAATTGTATATTGGAGTGGATTGGATCAATTGTGTTTCCTTCCTTCTTGAGGCTTTATAAGACCCTTTCTTAGATCAGTAAATGGTCTCTAAAAATACAAAACTTACATTAATTTCCTCAATTTGACATTTGTCTAATGATATCTCTGGAATAATTCATAGGTACTCAATACTGTTAATTTTAAAACTTCCTTCTTTGTTCCTTCATTTCAAGAGAATTTTTATATTTCTCCTTTTTTCCTGTTCTATCCCAATTTCATTGGTCCTTTTTAATTTTTACTTCTATAATCTAACATACCAGGCCACAGCCAGTTTGCTTGCCCCTACTATTATTGCTCCATCTTCCTTCTCTCTCTGTGTTCTGTTTTTATTTGGACAAGTAAAATAAATACTATATTCTCTTCATTCCCATATAGGTTATGCAAGATCCTATTTCCACCTCATGCACCACTGCATTCTCATTTGTCCACTCCTGAAACATTCTAACATAAAATAAAACAGACCTACTTCAGTGTTCCCAAGATGGACATTTATGGTGGGTGTGTATCTTTAGGAGCGACTCTTTGTTCCCAGGTAAAAGATTATGTGCAGATGGTTTATTTCTTGCCACATTTCTACATCACATTTATATTCCTCTGTCCATACTCCCAATCCGTCTAATGGTGTATTTGACAGACTTGCAATAGCACAAAGATTCTAACGACAACGACCATTTAGTTTTTAAAGGCTATGATGTGTAAACAATCTTTATCCATGCCCTATTTAATATGGTAGCTGCAAAATCCAGGCAGGCAAATTCATTTTTTCTTCAGAAAATCTTTCACAGTAGGTCATAAATTCCCATTCCTTCCCAAAGGCTAGCACCACCATACACATTTGTACCAGATATCAAAGGAGCTATTATTATGATTTCTATTATTATTTCAAGGAATTAAGTCTTTTCCTAGACCTGATTCTAGCAAATAAGGAAGAACTGGTTGCAGAAAACAAAAATGATGGGAAGTTTGAGAAGCAACTGTGTCATTTAGAGTTTATGACTATAGGAGAGATACTGGGAATTAGACATATTTTAACACACACACACACACACTTTTTTGGAGGGGATATTAAGTTTCAAAGAGTTCAAAGAAAGGATAAAGTGGCTCATACCTGATGTTCCTAAGATGAATTCAGCTCAAGAAGGATGGGATTCTTTCAAAAATGAAATTTTGATGAGCAAGAAATCAGACAACAGTCTGAGGAGACTGATATGGCTGTAAAGGGAATTCATCAGCTGACAGTAAAAAAAAAAAAGAATATGTGTGAGGATGAGAGACACCAAGTCAGGTTACTTAAGGTGAATACAAAAGTATTGTATGATACTGTGAGAACAGAGTCAACAGAGTTAGATTCAGAGCAAGACTGAAGTTATCATGAATGATCAAGATAATAAAATGGGCTTTTAAAAATTTGCTGGGGGTTATAGAACCATGTCAAAAGTAGATGCTGCTTTACAAAATGATGCTAGAAAGAAAACAGAAGATTTTACTTCTCATTTGGTGATTTAACATACACATGTACACACACAAACTCTTTGGATATGATTATTGAGCTACTGTCAGCAGTCTTGAAAAATCAATGTGCTATAGATATGGTGACAAGTAAATCATGTCCTCATGTTGGAATGAGGAGAAAGGGAGGATTCTGTGAAGGAAAGGATGATATGTTTTGCTTCAATTTCTGTCAAATTCTATAGCATTTTATTAGAGGTGACCACTAAGAGCTACCATTGGCTCATTAAGAAAAAGTTAATTCAGGCTAATTTTATTGATTCATCTATTGATTCATGTGTTTGCTTTTTTTTACTAATTTAATTTTGTCTTAGTTTATTATGATATAAAAATATTTCAGTTAACACAATGATATCTACAAGGAAATTTGATAAAATTTGTCACATTATTTCTACTTACAAAATGGATACTTGTGAGCTTGATACCAGTATAGTTATATCTATTTAGATATGATAGAATGAATGAACAAAAATTATTACTGATTAGTTGGTCAATAGGGACATTGAAGAATAGCTTTAGTGGAATGCATCATTGACTCATTTATGGTCAGTATTTTTACTAATGACTTTTATGGAGGTATACCTATCACAAAAATCATCAACTCATTTTGTGGTTTGAAGCTAAGAATGAGATATCTTTTTAATTTTTTTTTAATTTTTTTAAAAACCCTTACCTTCCATCTTCAATCAATACTGGGTATTGGTTCTAAGGCAGAAGAGTGGTAAGGGGTAGGCAATGAGGGTTAAGTGACTTGCCCAGGGTCACACAGCTGGGAAGTGTCTGATGCCAGATTTGAACCTAGCATCTCCTGTCTCTGAGCCTGACTCTCAATACACTGAGCCACCCACCCTGCCCCCAGGAATGAGATATCTTTAAACAATAAATGATAGGATCAGGATCTAAAAAGATCTCAAGAATCTAAAGTATCTTACTAAATAAAATAAGCATTTGTTAAAACTAAAAATAAGGTTGTGTATATTATAGGGAAAAAAATCCTAGAAATGAGATCCTGTGAAAAAGACCCAATGTTCTTAAAGTATTGCAAGTTCAATATGAGTCAATTTCTGGGGGCTGAGAAACAATTGTTGAGTAGAGAAAACATTGCAGTGTAGATCTACAAATCTTCTCCTCCAAAGAACTTTAAAATAATTCCTAAAATTGAATTTTATAGCAAAGGAGCCAATAAAAGGTTGGTTTGAGATACTCTTTAAGGCCAAGGTAATTTAGGAAGTCAGAAGGAGAGGTGTGTGACAGGGGTAGAGGCTGGTCTGGAGCCCACATTAGTACAACATCAAGGGTGGGATTTAGTGCTCACAACAGCAATAGCGAAGCAGCTTTAAAGGTTTAAGTCAGAAACAGTAAGAGGATAGGGCAACTTGTCAGAAAGAGATTGCAGAAGATCCCTCTGCTAGTGGGTACATGGATAAAATGTTGATAGGCAACTCCATTTCCTATATCCTTTTCTGGTTCACAGTTCAAGGGCAGAGAAAAGCTCTCTTAGTCACAACAGAATAGGGTCCCTGTGGAACAGTGATTCTAAGGGAGTAGAGACCCTAAGGGTATTATCACTTCCTTTTCCAAAGAATCTGGGGCTGTTGCTGGATATAGACCAGAATGAAGTGCAGGAGAATAGTTATCACACCTCTCCCTGGAAGATAACTATTTGGAAGTATAAAATATTTCCAAATTTCCATAATAACAACAGTTCAAAAATAACTGAGAGTTGAGACAGTGACCCTTCCCATAACCCCAACCCTTACTAGCACACACACACTCACATATATGTGATAAAAAGCCCACCTTTAGCAGAAAGTTCTTCAAGATTTGACTAGAAAAATAAACAAATAACAACAAAGAACCTAACCAGAAAAATATATGATGGTGACTGGAAAGATCAAGACACAAAACTCAGAAGAAGATAACGATGCCAAAAAGTTACAAACAAAGCTCTGAAGCAAAAAATAATAATAATAATGTTAATTGGATACAAACTCAGAAAGAAATCCTGGAAGAGTTTTAAAAACCAAGAGTAGCAGAGGAAAAGGTAGGTAAAAATGGGAGTAGTAAAACAGTTATGAAAGGGCAATCAACAGCTTCATAAAAGATGTAGAAACAAATACTGACTGAAAGAATACCTAAAAAAAAAAAGAATTAGCCAAATGGAATAGGACAGGAAAATTTCACTGATGATACTAATTTGTTGAAGATAAAATTGACCAAATTAAATATATATATGGATGCTCAGTGAAGAAAATAATTCCTTAAAAATTGTAATTGGACAAGTGAAAGCTAATGATTTCATAAGACATAAAAAATAATAATAAAACAAAGCTTGAAGAAGGAAAAAATAGGATAAAATGTACACAGAGAACCTGCCCTTCTCACTCAGACTTCTGACTGGAAATGGACAGAAAAACCAGCAAAGAGATGACATACAATACACAGAAAGTCCAAATTCCAACCAGCAAGAGAAACAAGAAGAAGGCTTTGATTCTGGATAATTTTTATGGAGAAAACATCCAAACTACAGAGGAAACAGCAGAGGATGACAAATAAGTAAATGTATCCAAATCTTCCAAAAAAAAAGGAAATTGGCCACAAGCTCTTAAAGAATTTAAATCTGAGATTTTGAGAAAGGTGGAAGAGATTTGACAAGAAAAGTGGGAAATAATTCAAAAAGAAAATAACAGTCTAAAAGACAGGAACTATCAATTGGAGAAAGAAACACAGAAATCAAATTAAATGATAATTAAATTGGAGACCAACATTAAGCAGCTGGAAGCCATGATAAGCAGGATAGACCAAAAGGAAAAGGAAAATCAAAAAATTATAGTGGAAAATCAAGAAATTATAAAAGAAAACTGCCCCAATATCCTAGAACCAAAGAGTAAAATATAAATTTAAAGAATTCAGAGATCAGTACCTGAAAGAAGTACCAAAATGAAAATTCTCAGGACTATTATATTTAAATTCCAGAATTCTTAGATTAGTAAGAAAATACTTCCAGCATCCATAAAGAAATCATTCAAATATAATGAAGTTAGAGTCAGGTACACACAAGATTTGACAGCCCATATTAAAGGATTAGAGGGATTAGACTACGATATTCCAGTATGGAAAGAGCTATGATTATAACCAAGAATAATTAACTACTTAGGGAAAATGATTACAACCCTTAAAGCAAAA
Source organism: Monodelphis domestica (assembly GCF_027887165.1). Classification (NCBI taxonomy): domain Eukaryota; kingdom Metazoa; phylum Chordata; class Mammalia; order Didelphimorphia; family Didelphidae; genus Monodelphis; species Monodelphis domestica. Next base: position 240,102,087 of record NC_077227.1, on the reverse strand, counting down.
TAATGTGTATATAATGAAATAGAGGACTCTTAAGAAGTTATGATGAAATGTCCAGAACTGAATAGAAGATTTGACTTTCAAAAAAAGGTAAATATGTAAAAGAAATTAAAAGAGACTCAATAGTGTTAAATTGTTTATGTTCCTATGTGGGAAACTGATACATATAACTCATAAAATCTTCACAATTAGTATGACAACTAGAAGGATTATACATATACCAGAATAGGAGTGGAATTTCACATAAAAGAAGCACACAAAGAAAAACTTTTACAGTAGGGGGGAAAGTGTGGGAGGGCAATAACCCTTTAATCTCACTCATATCAGAATTGATTCAAAAAAGAAGAATACACATATACACATGCACAGACACATGCACACTCAGTTGGTTATAGAAAAGTAGGAGGAAAAGGAAGGGGGGGAGTGGTAGTGCTAAAAGTGAGAATAAATAAATGAAGGCAGTAAAAGGAAAACTGACTTTAGAGGAAGGACAGGATTAAAAGAATAAAAGATAAATAGAAGAAAATAAGACAGAAACACACAGTCGATAATCATAACTGTGAATGCAAATAGGATGAATTCAATCATAAAACACAAGCAGATAGCAGAAAAGATTAGAAATGAGAATCCAACAATGTGTTGTTTGCAAGAAACACCCCACCTCTGAAACAGGAGATAGAGTTAAAAGGGGCTAGAGCAACATCTATTATTTTTCAGCTGAAAAAAAAAAACAAGAGCAATCATAATCTCAGCCAAAATAAAAGCAAAAAGACATAATTAAATGAGATAAGTAGAAAAAATATATCTTGCTAAAAGGCATCATAGAAAGTATCAAAATTAATTTTTTATTTTAATTAAATTTTTAATTAAAAATTAAACTTATATATATCTATATCTATAGATATAGAGATATATATCTACTGGCATAACATCCAGATTCTTAAAGGAAAAAGTTAAATGAATTATAGGAAGAAATAAATAGTAAAACTTGAGTAGTGAGAAAACTTAACTTTCCATTTTTAGAGTTAGATAAATCTTACCATGAAGTAAATAAGAAATAAGTCATGGAGATGAATAGAATCTAAGAAAAATTAGATAGCCAGATATACAAAAGATAGATAGAACTTAGACTTCTGGAGAAAACTGGATTCGATTCAAATGGAGTATTCCTTTTTTCCTCCCTAATCATGATACCTTCACAAAAACTGTCTATGTATTTGGGTCCAAAAATTTCACCAATAAATGCAGAAAAGTTGAAAATTACATGAATTCTCTTTGTATCATTATACACTAAAAATTATTGTCAATAAAGGTTACAGTGGATCTAGCACTAGGTCTGGAGTTGGGAGGTCCTAGGTTCAAATCTAATCTGAGATACTTCCTAGCTTTGGGATCACTGGAAAGTCACTTAACCCCAGTTGCCCAGTCCTTGCCACTATTCTGTCTTAGAACTGATACTAAGACTAAAGGTAAAAGCTTAAAAAATAAAATAAAAATAAATTGGAAATCAAATATTCTAACTCTAAAAACTGAGTGAGTCAAAGAGAGAAGCATAGAAACAATTGATATTTTCTTTTTTTTTTTAATTCTTGGTTATTCTTTATTTCCTTTCTTTTTTTGAGATCCTTCATGGAAGTTTAAAATCTTTTCCCTTGGGCACAGGGAAAATATATTTCTTTTTTTATTTTATAGTATTTTATTTGATAATTTCCATGCATTATTCATTAAAGACAAAGATCATTTTCTTTTGCTCCCTCCCACCCCCCGTAGCCGACACGTGATTCCACTGGGTGTCATATGTGTTCTTGATTCGAACCCATTGCCATGTTGTTAATATTTGCATTAGTGTTCGTTTAGAGTCTCTCCTCTGTCATGTCCCCTCAGCAACAATTAATATTTTCAATAAAGAAATAACAACAATGAGAAACCATCAAAATTTGTGAGATGCAGTCGAAGCAATATTTAGGGGAGATTTTATATATTTTAAAGCATATATCAGTAAAAGAGAGAAAGATCACATTAATGAAACAGGTACCAACTAATAAAAAATAAACAACTATAAACTAAAAATTCCTAATTAGATATTAAAATGGAAATCCTAAAAATCAAAAAGAACTAAAAAAATGGTTTTTAATAGAAAACAAGAGGGAAATATAAAATACATTGGTTAAATTGATTAAAAAAAACAAATTATCAGTATGCATAAATGCACAACCACTGAATAAGAAATTTAAATAACTTGTAGTAGTAGTCATTTTGTCTAATTATATGTCAGTAAAATTTACAATTTAAGTGACATGGGTAAATATTTGCAAAACTATAAATTGCCCAGATTAATCAAAGTGGAAATAGAATGCTTAAATTACTATATTAAATAGAAAAGAAATTGAACAAGTCATAAATGACCTCCCCTAAGAAATTCTAGGATCAAATGGATTTACAAGTGAATTCTCCCAAATATTTAAGGAATGATTAATTCCCAAGCTTTGAAAATCAATTGAAAAAACAGGCAGAGATAAGGTTAAATATGAATCAATTGTCAACATATTTGTCAAAAAACTAAAATAAACTAAAGCTTCTATATTAAATGTAGAGAAAACAGAATGAGGAAAGCGATATACCCTGGGGACTCTTCCCTATTCAGACTACATCTGAAATTTTCTGATCACTTCTTGGTGACATATTTTAGAAGTCTTATAGTCTTCACCAAAAGAGAATCATCAGGATGTTTGCTGCATGTTAAAAAATGAAATAAGAGGGCCTTTTAAATGAAACGGTGATGTTTAAAATGGAAAAGAACGGACTTACAGAAGGGTATCATATCTGCCTTCAAATGTTTCAAGAACTGTCCTGGTTTTGTGGATTTTTTTTTTAGTTTTTGCTTAGAATCATGTGGAAGTTGCAATTAGTTTCTTATAAAGGAAATCTTCCAAGAAATGTAAGTTTTCTACATTTACAGGATGCTTTAGAAGATGAGTTCATCTCAATTTTATACAAAGATTCTGTGTCCACTTGAGGGTGATGTCATAAAGCAGAATGCTTTTCAAGGGTTTTAATATGCCTTTCAATCTGAGATTCAATGAATCTTTGCTCAATTGGGGAATACTAAGCCAGATGTTTTGACTGAGACCTGCCTATACATACAGATTCAACTAATAAACTAAAAAACATAGTCAAACAATTTGTCTTGGGAAAAGGGAGTCTATATGGCTCAAATTGCTTCTTTTTTTTTTAATTGAATTGAATTAATTGATTCATTGTTCTGTCATTACTTTGAAATAACCATAGTAATCCCAAGATCATTACTACCTAATAAGTATGTAGGTATAGTTGTTTCTTTACTGAAATAAAATAAGGGACACAATTGTAAATCTATAAATACAAGTTAGATATGTATCAACACTATACTAAGATTATATTTAGGATAGGACTCACTTGGTTAATCTTTTTAAAACAGTATAAATTTAAAGATAAAGATTATTTAAGATATATTTACCAGCTGTGTGACCTTACACAAGTCACCTCTTTTTTGGTTAAGGCTCCTCAAATATAAAACGAGGATGAATAACAGCATCAATCCTCTTCTCCAGGGTCACTGTGAGGATCAAAAGAGATAGTAAATATTACAGAAATATTAAAGTACTTAGAATAATGTCTGCCATATACAAATTTACATAGTCTGGTGCTATATGAAATATTGTTATCATTATTACATGACATCAAGGGGATAGGTGAGGAAATATTTCAGAGATTCTAGATCACCTGATTTTTTTTTTATTAAAGTAAGAAAAGAGAGGCACAGAAGCAACTAGCTTTTTTTTTTTTACTAATTATTCTTGCTATCTAGTTATTAAACTCACTTGCTTCTGTGTTTCTGGAGTTTATGTACCCACTAAATTTTGCCACACCCTATTTAATATTTCTGTTTGCTGCTTCTCATTTGGTCTAGCTTAAATGTTTATGTTTCTCAAAGGAACCATTCTCTTAAAGTCCTTATGGTTATAAAACAAACAAAAGAAAAGAAAAACACAAAAAGCTATTAAACAGAACAGAGCCAAGAATTAAATAGAATATACAAGTTTCTTCATGAAATACTTATTTCTTTTAAAATTGTTTTGTTATAGAACATTCTTTGAATAGGTCTCTTTTCCTTATTGTTGGTTGTCTCTCCAACCGAGGATGACGATTGTCTTTGTGCGTTTTTGTGCACAAAGACACTTGTGCATGAAGATTTAAGTGGAAAAGTCGATGCACAGAGACAGTCCCACTCTCTTGGCATTGGAAGCCTGGGTCCATTGGCACGACGTTACACCTGGAGACTTCCTCAGCTGCATTGGATGGCCGTGTTGTCTTTTGTGCTCCATCATGCCCTAAGCACTCCACAGTGCTTTGCTGCATCGCCATCTCAGCCGTTGAAACTTCTTGTTGGTTTCTTCCACCTGTTCCGCCGAAGCAGTCTTCACATGCTGGGTGAGCAAAGCCCTAATTCACCAGGGGTCGACGTTGACCCGATGGCTATCCTCACAAGGTTTAGCTGGCCTGTCAAAGCCGTTGCCCAGGGTGTGACCGCTGCCCCATGCTAGCAGCTACTAGGATCCACAAGTGAGAGTTGGGTGTCAGTTGAGGGTCAGTGGCTGGAGAGCTGCCCTAGAAGGGCATGACAAGCCCTCCATACCAGAGATATTACCCCTCCCTGAGCACCCCATACACCCCTCTTTTCCTTATTATTACTTTCACTTTTCCTATCTTTGACTGGGACCTAACATGAATCAATAAATACTATATTTGGGTTCAAAGTTTCTTTTACCCTCCTTTACCAATCTTTTTAAAAAGTTGTTTTATGACAGTTGTGCTGTATATCAAGCTATTTTATAAGGTGGAAACTATATAAACAATTTGATACTGGCTAAGAAATAGAATGGAGGAACAATGGAATAGATTAGACACTCAATACACAATAGTAAATGACTGCAGTAACCTAGTATTTGACAAACCCAAAGTTCCAATCCAAACCTGTTACAACTGACTATTTTACAAAAACTGCAAAACAGTATTGTAGAAATTAGGCAGAGATAAACACCTCATCTCATATACTAAGGCAAAGTCAAAGTGGATACATGGTTTAGAAATAAAGGATAATACCATGAGCAAATTAGGGGAGCACAAAATAATTTATCTCCCAGATCTAAGGATAAGGGAAGAATTCAGATGTAAAGAAAACAGAGAACATAATGAGATGTAAAATAAATAACTTTGATGACATTAAATTAAAAGGTTTATGCACTACCTAAAGCTAGGCAACTAAGATTAAAAGGTAAACAACAAACTGGGGTTCAGGGAGTCTATAGAAAATCTCTACAACAAAGATTTAATTTCTCAAATATATAGAGAGCTGAGTCAGATCTATAAGAATAAAAAGCATTTTCCAACTGATCAAAATATATAACAAAAGCAATTCTCAGAAGAAAAAATTAAAACTATCTTTGAACCTTTGAAAAAATGATCCAAATCACTATTAATTAGAGAAATTCAAATTGAAACTTTGAGATACCATTTCATACCAACAAGACTGGCAAATGTGACAAAAAAGGAAAATGATAAATGCTACAGAAGATGTGGAAAATTTCAGGACACTAATACACTGCTAGTGGAGTTGCAAACTGATACAAACAGTCTGGAGAGAAATTTGGAACAATGTCCAAAGTGCCATCAAAATTACCATACCCTTTGACTCAGCAATGCCACCACTAGGTCTATATCCCAAAGACAATTAAGATAAAAGGAAAGAACTTACCTGCAAAAAATATTTATAGCAGTTCTTTTTGTGGTGGCAAATAGCTAGAAACTAAGGAGATATCCATCAGTTGGGGAATGGAAGAACAAATTGTGGTATATAATTATAATGGAATACTAATGTGTCATAAGAATGAGAAACAAGATTGTAATAAAAAAATTAGAAAGATAGATAAAATGATGCAAAGTGAAGTAAGCAAAATCAGTAGAACACTGGGCACAGTAACAACAATAATGTTCAATATTGATCAATCAGCAACAATGATGATCAACTGTGACTGACAACTATTCTCAACAAAGCAAAATCCAGGACAACTTCAAGAGGCTCATGGAAAAAAAATGGATATCCACAGCCTTAAAAAATACAGATAGTCCAAATGCAAATTGAAAAATACCATACTTTATTTAACTTCCTCCATGAAATTTTTCTCTCATGGAAGCAATATGTATATTACTTCACAGTATGACAGTGAAATATGTATTATAGGATAATATATGTACAACCTATACCATCTAAGGGAAGAGTGTGGAGTGAGAGGGAGAGAGAACATAGATTGCAAAATATCAGAAACAAATATTAAGAAATTATTTTATATATAATCTAGAAAAATTAAAAATTATAAATTAACAAATATGTTTCTGAATAATTGCTATAAAATGTACTTTGTGGTAGAGATTATATATACTAGTGTATGTATGAGACAATCTCTGACATTTAGGTATTTATAATCTATTTCTGTTTCCTTCCTTAGGAATTTAATACCCCAGAAGAGATAACATATTTATATTATTTACTATAAACTAATCTAGGAATTTACACTAGCTAGGACTGGTGGAAATCAGCAAAATGCCTTATAAATGCTTGATAAATAAATGTTGATCTAGCATGGGATTTGGAAATCCCCATGTTCAGATGTCATTAGTAATTTCTTTTTCTTTGGGACAATTGGTTAGTCACAAGGTTATTTTCTTTATTTAAAAATAACCTCTTAGGTCAGTTAGATAACACAGTGGATTGAGCTCCAAGTTTGGACTCAGAAGAACCAGGCTTAAAATCTAACCTTAAACAGTTCCTAGCTGTGAGACCCTGGGCAAGTCACTTATCCCCAATTGCCTAACACTGACTGCTCTTTGGCCTTGGAACTGATAATAATATCAATTCTAAGACTGAAGGTAAGGCTTTTTAAAATTAACTTCATAAAAATAACCTTTACTCCCATATGGAATAGAAAATTAGTTAATAATCAATTTTCTATATGGAAGAAAAAAAGTTATTTTTTACAAGATAATAGGAATTAGAGACTAGCCTACTCTCTATTTCCTATTATTTTGCCAAATTTATTTTAATCCTTTCAAACATAATTTATTATTCATTTTTTGTATTGCCCTGCATTTTTTAAGCAAACAGGAAAGACAGCAATAAAGATGGCATGAACAATTCAATGTTTGATGCAAAAATGCATTTTTTTCTGCCCCAAAGAGAGAGTGGGTATGTGGAAAGATACTTGGCGTGGGATGTGAAATATGAAAACACATTGTAGTTAAAGATGGGCAAAGAAAAATAAAAAATAAAAATATGGACATTACCAAAAGTTTGGAAAACCAGGGACAAACATGCATTGCAGTTTCTAGGGAGCTAGCTTCACACAGGCAGCAAATCACTAGGCTTTCTGTTATTTGTTGAGCAAATTACTAGGAGCCTAAGAGTAAGAGGCATGCAAAATCAGCTTACAGATGACTTGTTCTGTAAAGTTCAGAGGAAGGAAGGGGTGAAAGCTATGGCTGGCAGGAAATAAGAGAAGTTCAGGAGGTTAAAAAGTCTGCCACCCACTGCTCCCTATTAAAGAAGTATTACAATGTTGGCAGTGGCCCATGGGTTTTTACGCCAGGTGGGGGAAAGTTAGATGCCGACAGATTAAAGCATTGGTCATGCTGAAAAGGTAAAAAAAAAAATCCCCAACTTATTCATTCGTTTCCCTTCAAGCCAATTAAAGTGTGGCCTGCCCAACTAATTAGTTTCACTGTAACTCCCAGGGAGGGGACTACCTTCTCAATAACTTACAGGTGACTTATGTTTCCTGCCAACTCTGTTCTGTGTTTACCTCCAAACCTAAAATAATCCATTTGTATCAAATTATGCATGACAGTTTAGGGAGGTGAGTTGCAATCTCCTATGAAATGAATAAAAGGCAAGCCAACTGACTTCATTTTACCACACAGGCTGAGGTTGGGGGTGGGGAGGGGGTGGCAAACCCTTTGTTTAACCTTTAAAAGATTAAAATTTTTCTCTGATCCATTTGTGAAGCTGTGGGGAAATGAGAGCAGTTTGGCTCAGAAATGTATATTGGGCCTCGGGGCTGATGGGACTTAGCCCCTCGAAGTGACTCTATGATGGGTTCCTTGAGTTTGTTGTGTGCAAGTGTGATGGACTTCTTTGGCAGTTTATTGAAACCTTTGCTTTCCTGTTTTAAAATGGTTCCTTTAAATACAGAACAGAAAATACATGTCTTTTACAAAGAAAGAAAATGATATTGAAACAGCTCTCTTTCATACATCTACTATGTTTATAAAGACATATAAACATACAAAAACATGTTTGTATTTATACACAAGTTCATGTTTCCCACATTAAGAACCTTTGATCTACGATTTATACATTGGGGAGAAGAGAGGAACAGAAGTAAGGAAAACTCATTGAGATGATACTAAGTGGAATCTTTTGCCTAAAAGTAAAGCACTTTAAAATTTATCCCCTCCCCCCAGCTTTGAATGTATCTTCCCAAAAGGAATAAAAAAGCCCACCAACATTCAGCCTTTGCATTTGTTTCAGCATATGGTGTGGGGTTTTCCTTAATGGACTTCCCTGACCAGCAGGGTCCCACAAGGGAAGGGGCTCACCTTTGTGATGGGACCCGAGGAGAGGTAGGAACCGAGAACCAGGGTGGAAATGAAAGACAAGGACAAATCAGTGGTTGGATAGGGCAGGCAACCCCTATGATTTTCCTTAAGGCGGAAAATGAGGATAATGGAATACAAGGTGGTTGAGGAGATTAAGATAGAGAATGCAGGCCGAGATGGTTCCAGCCTCGGGGAAGGAGAAGGTCAAGAAGAGAGAGACATAGTCATTGAGGAGCCCAGTGGAGCTCCATGGAAGGGAGAAAGGCCAAGAGGAAGTTCATGGGATTGCCTCTGGATTTTATTCCTGTCCTGCTTGGGCGGTACTCCCAAGGACGTAGTAACCACATCACAAAGTATAGACAATTAAGATTGGGTGGCAAGGTAGAGGGAACACCTTTTGGGCGTGTAGGACGCAACCGCACTTTCCCGGGCAAGTCTCCGAACATGTTAATGGACTTGTGTTGGGCAATAGGTCTCGTGATCAGGTCAAGGTTACCTTCACAAAGCTTATCGGTAAAGCCTCATGCTTGGAGACACAGTAGTAATACAGTCATCTATATTTCATAGATGTGAATATGCTTGGGATGCTACAATATGGGCAGAAGGAATGGCTACTCCACCACCACAGGCAAGCTGGAAAAATTAGGATTGTCTTCTAGGATTGACATTAGAAAGTGTAGTAGAAAGCTATTTAGAAAAACTGTTTCAATCCAATTCACATTTTTTAAGCTGCTACATGCTAGACTGAGCTAAAAATTAGTGGATACAAAGACAAAAAAAATGAAGCATTCCTATCCTAGTTTAAACTTTATAAAGTTTGAGGCCATGAAAGACTTCTAGTTGCTAACATTCATCAATGAATCCACAAGCACTTGTTAATTCCTTATTTTGAAAATAACAATAATAGCTAATATTTACATAATACTTTGAGATTTTGCAAAGCACTTTATGTACAGAATCTCATTTAATTTTTACAACCCAATTGTAATAGGTGTTATTATTATCCCCATTAGAAGATAAACATTGTCTCAAATTCTTATTCTCCTCTCTCATTTTACATTTGAGCAAACTGAGACTGAAAGAGGTCAAAGAGCTTGTCCAGGGTCACTCATAGCCATTAAGGCAGGTTTGGAACTTCAACCTCATTTCTTTTTTGGGTCAGGCAGAGTGCTAAACTGTGGAGGCACAGAGAAAATTGAAAACAAACTCTTCTTCATTGAGCTTGAATTTTAATGGGTGAGAACATATAAACAAATATACAAGTTTTTTTCTATTATTGTTGTATCCTTTTCATTCTTATCTGATTCTTCTTGACCCCATTTGAGATTTTTCTTGCCAAAGATACCACAGTGGTTTACCATTTGCTTCTCCACCTCACTTTATAGATGAGGAAAATGAGATAAAAAAGAGGTTAAATGACATGCCCAAGGGTCACAAAGCTAGTGTCTCAGGTCAAATTTGAACTCACTTCTTCCTGACTTCAAGCCTGCTTCTCTCTCTACTAGACCACCTACCTGTTTAAATATGTATGAACAAAACACTTACAAAATAGATAAAGATTTAATAAAAATAATAAAAATAAAATGTTTTAAAAATATCTTATACTTTCAGATATGGGGGGATCCCAAATTGTCATACTGTTATTATGAGTTACACACTTCACTTTGTTCGTAAATTTACATACAGTATTGTTACTTTGTCTTAACTCTTCTATACTTCAAGTAATCAAAGGTACTAAAAATTACATCTGCTGCAGTATGACACTTTTTTCTAATTTCTGAAATGATTCATATAACACACTAATTTCTTGCTTCATAGTTTTCTTAGTAGTATAATAAATTATTAAAATTCAAAAATTGTTTCCAGGGGAATATTTATGAGAAATGCTACATCACTGGTGATAAGAAGAAACAGGCAAATGGTGATATGACAAAAAGACCAGAAATTCAGGGGACTAGGTAAAGTGACAAGTTTATACACATAGACTTTAGTATAAATTACAGCTATTAGCCAGAGCATGGAGTTTCCAAAAGTGATCATACCAAGTGTGGTGATTCAGCTTGTGCTATTTATAAATAATTCCCTGAGTGATGACAAGAATATGAAAGTACTTGGGCCTGCCACTAGTACCTCAGGCTCTATTATTTAGTCAATATGTACTTTGAGAAGTCTAAAAGTCATTAAGGGAAGGCTACTGTCACATATTTTCCCATAAAAATATGAAAAAAATATCCATTAAAAATGGTTCACTGAAAACAAAATTATGCTAAATTTATTTACATGAGTCTTTTGAAATGTTGCATTTGACATTTAGATTATTAGGCATGACAGAACAATATGTATGCTTAAGTGTTACCTAAATTATTCTTTCCTCAGTTCCTAGGAGATTGTCATAGCATAAAAAAACACTTGCTCCTCTTTTCTCCTTGAAATTTAGGGGTGACTGAGTACCATGGGGTTTCTTAAAGGATTCCTTGAAGGGTTTTTGGCATTATTGTATTATTTGTCTTAGATTCACTCAGCATGCTAGTTAAAATTTAATCTGTCACTTTTAGACACAGCCAATATGAGATTTTTTTTGACTCTGCTCAATCTATTATAACAGTTTTTTCTTTATAATTTTTTGCATGTAAGTGAAGGGATTACTAAATGCTTAATAACTCAAAAATTAAACTTAATTTTTTAAAAAGCTTGTAAACCTAAATGTATAGCTCCAGGTTCAACCTGTGAACTTTTAGTAGCTACCTTTTTTGATATTTAATTTCCCTTTAGAGTAAGGGAAAATGTATTTGTGTTTCAAAAGACTTCTACTATGATTCACAGAAGTCATTTCAAGTGTGGTTGCCATCTCCACAGGAGTCCCTTCCTGTTCCTTGTTTCCTCTTTGGAATTCTAGAGGAAAAATTAAAAAAAGAAGTCTTAAAGGCAAGTTTGGCAATAATTTAAAATATGTATAGTTGAAAGGGTATTTCACAGAAGGCAGGTGATCTTTAAAGTTACAAAATGTAAAATTTCTAAAAATTGTTAAAAGCTAAAAAATCAAAATCCAGTTTCTATAAAACTACAAAAAGTTTTTTTTTTTTTTAGTTTCTACAAAAACATGTTTCCTGCAACTCTGAAATCAGAAGGGATTGAAATGTCCTTATACCTGGAATCCTGTGTCTTCTTTTCTAAGTGAAGATTTTAATGAGCTGGTAGTGAGCCCACTTCAACACCCTTCGACCTAAGAGGCTAGGATTTGACCCAGAAATGGTGAATGCAAGGATACTTTGTGATGTCTGCCAGGAGCCAGACACTCCCCAAACATTCCTGCTAGTGCCTGTTAGAGCTTTCAGCTGTCTTTGACACCACTGCTCTGTTGCTGACTTGCTTCTTAGACCTGACGGGGTGGATGGAATTTCATTAAACTGGCTTTAGTCCTTGCCTGAGAGAACCCAAAAGATAGTTATAAATAGCTGCTCTTTAGATGCCTCACATATAGAGAGCTTCATGAGGACGCATGAAGCCCCTTTCCTTTATCTAATATTTATATGAAATCACACTGTGAGGCTATAATATGTGAAGGATGGCAAAAATCATTAATAGGCAAAAGATACAAAGCAACTTTCACTTTTATCAAATGTCAACATCTTTAGTATCTAGGATATCATGGTACATTTGGTGGGGAAATGTATGCCTAAGACTAGCAAATGAAAAATCATTATTAATTTGGTTAAGTATTGAAACTAATCAAAGCTCATCAGTTGTCAGTCACTTTGTTGTATATCTAACATTTCTTTTTTCAAACTAATTTTTAAAAAATAATATTAATTCAACAGCAGCATTCTGCTATCTTAACATTAGTAAAATGTTATATTTGGATCATCTCTTGGTGATACTTGTTCATACCCTACAACAAATCCTCTATAAGTGATTTACCTAATATTCTGGGTTCCTTCCTCAAGTTCTCTTAACACTGTTCAGATACCAGTGGAGGATATTTGTGTTTTCTCCTGCATTATCACTGTGTACATATGAAGCCCATCCATTTCCTTTCTCTCTAATGGCAGGGCTTATAAAGACAAAAAATATGTTTCTAAAGTTAAAGAGATTTAAATTCTCTATCACCCTTCTGGCTCATATTTTTCATGTCTTAAAAGGGAAGAATTGGAAGTGTATGTTTTCTATCTAAGGATCTATCTAGATCTGATTCTATGATTATAATTCTGATGAGATATTTGCAATTATCTTAATGTTCTCATGAATGTAGGATGGAGAAATGACTTGCATGTGATAATGCCAATACTTGTAGAATAAGACACATATCTACTACATTCCTTGTTGTTATTTAGTAGTTTTAACCATGCCATACATTTTGTGGCCTTGTTTGGAGTTCCCTTGCCAAAGATACTGAAGTAGTTTGCTATTTTCTTTTCTAGCTCATTTTACAGATGAAAAAACTGAGGCAAATTGGTTAAAGTAACTTGCCTAGGGTCACAAAACTAGTAAGTGTCTGAGGTCAGATTTGATCTCATGAAGATAAGATTTCCTGGCTCCAAACTTGACCTTCCATCCACTGTGACATCTAATTATAATCATAATGGTTTTATTTTTCTATGGTAATGCCAAACCATTACATTTGGAGATGTCTAGATTTTAGATGGAAATATTCCTCCTCAGTTGCTTGTAACCATCCCAAACTTCTAATTAAATGAGGGTGTTTTAATAGGGTGTATAAAGGAAAGGGACACCAATATGACATATGGATGCATTTCCCTTTCAATTCTCCTTTCTTCCTTTCTCCATTTCCCTCTTTCCAGAGTTGCAGGCCTACAATTGTGAATCACCAGCTAGTTGCCATTTTAATAGCAAAATGTTTCATAGCCATCTCAAAGTTAAGATATAGCACCAGACTTGGAATCAGATGATAGTAGTTAAAATCTTCTCAGGCCTCTATTTGCTGCATGATTTTTGATCAAGTAAATTTACTTTTCTCCTCTTAAGCTTCCAAGTCTGTGAAATTTGAAATATAATTATACCTATTTCACAGAGCTGTAATCATATGTTTAAATGGTTTTGCAAATGAGGGGATGACCTCTAATTGGGGAATGGCTGAACACATTGTGGTATATGTTGGTGATGGAATACTATTGTGCTCAAAGGAATAATGAACTGGAAGAATTCCATGTGAACTGGAACAACCTCCAGGAAGTGATGCAGAGTGAAAGGAGCAGAGCCAGGAGAACATTACACACAGAGACTGATACACTGTGGTACAATCAAATGTAATGGACTTCTCCATTAGTTTTAATGCAGTGATCCTGAACAACTCAGAGGGATCTATGAGAAAGAACACTATCCACATTCAGAGGAAAAAGTGTGGGAGTAGAAACATAGAAGAAAAACAACTACTTGATTACATGGATCTAGGGGGATGTGATTGGAGATGTAGACTCTAATTGATCACCCTAGTGATCATCAACATCATAGAAATAGGTTTTCATCAAAGACCCATGTAAAACCCAGTGGAATTGCGTGTCAGCTATGGGAAGGGGTTGGGGGAGGGAAAGAATATGATTCTTATAACCAAGGAAAAATGTCCTAAATTGACTAATTAAATAAAATTTTCACAAAAATAGGCTTTGCAAACAATGTATTATATAACTGTATTTTCCCTTTTTATTACTACAATGTACAATAGAGAATTTTTTTTCTCTCCTAAGTTGATTCAAACTTCCCTATTCTTTTGACAGCACCACTACTTTTCTAGTCATATAAGTTCAAAACCCTGGAGACTTCTTCCATTCTTTCTTTTCTCTCACACCATACAGGCAATGAGGAGTGAAGACTTGTTGGTTCTAATATCTCACTTTTCATATTAACTTCACTCAAATGGTCACCACCTAAACTAAAAGCCCAATGACCTCTCCCTTAAATTACTGCAACAGCCTCACTGACTGTTTCTTCCTTCTCTACACAGTTGACAAAATAATCTTTGTAAAGCATATTTGATTGTGCCAACCCTCTGTTCAAGTGCTGTCAATGACTCCTTTTTGCCATGGGATAAAATATAAATGCTTCAGCTTGACTTTTAAAGGTTCATATGATCTTGCTTCAGCCTACCTTTAAAAAGTTATTATATACAGCATTTCTTCATGCAATCTATGGCATGCATCTCTATATACAATCTATATGCAATAATGCAATTTATATGCAAATTCAAAGAATATTGTCCTACATACAGTTGCCTACTCTATTTCCCCACTTTGTGTCATTGAAAGACTGTTCCCGGTGCTTTGATATGACTTTCTTCCCTGCCTGTATCTTTTAGAATCCCTAGCTTTTTCATGGTTCATCTAACCTAATTCCTTGTAAGGGAAATCTTTCCTGATCACATAACTGTTAAAACATGCCCCTTCTCCCTTAAATTATCAAATGTATAGACAATTACAATTATTTACATGTTTTATCTCCTCAGAAAATTGTAAGTTATTTGAGAGTAGGAACAGCTTGTCCCCAGACTTTGACAAAGTGTTTTATACATATTACATACTTAACAAACATTTACTGAATCACACTGGATAGTGTGTATTCTACTCACTCTGCTCAAATCCTTCTTTTCTTTCCCTTCCTTACCTTGTTTCAAGCCAAAAGTGACATGATGCAGTTCACATGGAAATTTGCCCTCTTTCAAATTAAAAAGGTACAGTCATTGGCACATTATTACAATGCTTGAATAAATGCTCCACCAAATGACCATAGTGATAAGTCATTTCTCTCAACTTGTCATTTCATGCTTGGAACTATTTCTCTGAGTGACTACGTGAAAAGACTGTCCAAATTCACTGAATATGAATTGGCCATCAGTCTTTTATCTCAAGCAACGTTTAGAAATCCAAAGAAAGACATCTAATTTATATTCCGAAAACCTTTTCTAATGGGAAAGAAAGAAAATGTGCTGCTAGCCAGAAAAGGGGTCAAATTAACAAAATTATAAATATACCCTGCACAACATGATACCAACAGCATCATTTCACAATAATTTAGTTGATACATCGCAACTGTCTCTCTATTACCAAAGTGTTGCAAGGCTCCTCCAAGGCATACTTTAGCTAATTATCCATTTAAAGCATCATTCTTTTGTTTTTCTCTCCTTTCCCATATTTTGCCAACTGGGCAGTAGGCAGTTAATAGTTGCCAAGATGGAACACAATTGAACTGGTAGAGAGAGATTCCTCACTCTGAATGTACTAAGGGCATTATAGATCTGATTGCCATCCCTATCCCATCCCCATCTTTGTAAGTATGCATGTTATTTCTCTTAATAAAATGTGAGTCCTTGATGAGTAGAGGTTGTTTCATTCTTATTTATATTCCAGTGAATAGCATAGTGTCTGTTATGTAGTAGGCACAATGCATGCTTATTGATTGATTAATTGTTTCTGTGGATCTAATTTCCTTCCCTCTCCTCCTCTGCCCCATTCCAGTTTGACTATTTTGCCTAATGCTATATTTTTGTAGGATATTTGTCTAAAGTACATGTGGGAGGAGGACAAAAGTATGCATTGTTTATGGGAAAATTCCAAAGTTATTTTAATGTCCTCAAACTCTTGAAACTCATGAAACAGACACAGAGGTCCATCTTTCATTCTTTTTTAAAAATTTTAAATGCAAATATTCTTCCAGTAAACAAAGTTATTATATTGGTGTATGTATGTTATACATATATAAAATGTGCATAAGTATCTTGTGCATATATATATATATATATACATAAAATAAACATGCATATTTTCAGCATATGCCAGCCCATTGCTCTTTGGGTCAGTTACCAAAATCTGCAAGGATTATATAATATGTTGTTTTGTTTATAGCATATATACATATATGCATACAAACACATATCTATATATTTTTATTTATATATTATATAGTCCCTGTAGACTTTGTGAACCACTCAAGGGGCAATGGGGACTGGTATATGAAGTGTATACCTAATTTATAACATTAGCAATGAAGAATTACAAAAGAAATAAAGTATTCAAGATGAATTAAGAGAAACATGAAAGAAAAAAAAAAAGATGAGATGGTTACATGATGAGAGGGAAGCTTTACTTGAAAGAAAATCCACAGGTACCACTGACATAGTCAAGATAGCAAAAGAAAGCAAGGAAAATACCTAGCATGCCAGGAGGCCATTTGTGTTGAATTTATGGGATGTCATTAAAAAGAGTAAAAAAGGATGGGAAACCATCTGCATTATTAGAAGGAATACCTTCATTAATGAGTTTGATTATTTGAATCAATGTATGCCTGTGTCGAGAATATATAAGTTTCATCAATAGAAGCTATTAAAAAACCATATTAAAAAGTTTTGGCTGCCCTTTACCAGACCACTCATGGTTAACATCCATATTAACATGTATGTTAATATATTTAAAATCTTTGACCAAAGTCACTTGAGATTTTCTGGCATAGTGATGCCAGCAATCAATAGTGATTTTCTGTCATTACTAACCCAGGATTCATTGACCTCACCATAAAAAGTTCAATATCACATTACCATCCTCATAAGTTATAAAGGTCTAGACAAAGTAAGAAAAAAGAAATGAAAGCAAGTTTTATGAGTAGAAGTAGGAATTATTTTGGTATTCTGCTCTCTTATGTAAAATGCATATATAATGTGTTCATATTGATATCTTGGGAAGTCTTTATGACTAAAAATGTAATCTGTAAGAAGATTAGGTAAAAAAGTAGCAATAAGTGTAATTTAAATATAGCCATATGGTATAATGCCAAGAACACTGTCTTTTTAGTAAGGAAAACTTAGTTTGAATTCTGACTCTGCTAATTACAGTCAGCACAAGTTACTTTATCTCCCTAGACTTTAGTTATTAAATTTATAAAATGAAGGTTGGAATTTGGTTATTACAAAATGGCAACATATCTATTCATTCTAACTCTGAGGATAAAAATCAGTTCTTTATTTTGTTTGTGTATTTGGAAGTGAATAAAAGAGGGGTTGGTGCAAGAGGTATTTTATCCAAGTAAGGAACAATTACATCATGAGAAGGTCTAATTCATTTCTCAGAGACTGTGGTCTTATCCATTATGGCATATCTGTCACCCAACACCTGAATACCTGAAACAATGTGGTAAAGAAACATTGAGGGGAATGTGCACTCTGAGAGTTGTGTAAGATTCACAAGGATGACTCCATGAAGCAAAGGAGTGACAATCCAGGGGAATATCACAATAAGTAAGAACCCACCTTCCCCATCTTAATCTTTTTGTTAAAACTCCATGAGCTATACCCTAGTTATTGCCTATTTTGAAAGTAAAGTGTTTTTTCAGTTTTTGGCTATAAAATGTTACTGACAATGATTTTATGCCTTGTTAAAAAATCTATTTAAAAAAAGTTTATAAAATCATTTTCTGAATGACTCTAATACAAGGAAAAGGTGTGTTCCTGATCAATCACAACATAGATTTTTGCAGTATTATATACTGAGAATAAACTAAAGTTGTGTAAAAAAAGAGATCTGTTTCCAGGCCTACCCACACACTTTTCTTTATAAAGTCTCAATTTTCTCAACCATATAATGAAGGCATTCAATTTAATAACAGGAATTCTAAAGTCCTTTATGATTTAATCCTTTATGGTACCTTTTAAATCTCATCAGAATATCAAGAAACAGTTCATAGCAGTAGTGCATACCTATAGACACTGCTCCTAGGGAAGCTAAGAATGGTGAATTGCTTGAGTTCAGAAGTCTGGAGTTTATAATAGGGTTAAAGTTGATCAGGTGCCCATAATAAGGCCAGAACCAATATGGTAAGCGCCTAGGAGTAGGGAGCCTTCAGGATGCCTAAGTAGGGCTGAGCCTACCTGAAAACAGAGAAAGTCAAAGCTTCCTTGCTGATTAGGAGTGTGGTAAGGTTGAGGAGAGGCTTCATTTCCAGCCTAGGTAAGATTGGAAGACTGAATCAGAAAAAAAAAGAAAAAAGAAAAAAGAACTTTTTGAAATATTTCTCTTCTGAAATATTCCTGATAAGGAAGTCTCATTTCACTATTTTTCACATAGCCTAATGCATACAACAGAAGTCAAAGAAGAGAGAAATTGAAATATAAAAGAAATTGACAGTATATTCACATTTGCTTTTTCTATCAAGAGAACAACTTGAGGTAAAGAGCTCTGTTCCTAGATGAAATATTATAGAATGAAAACTCTCTGGCGTCTATTTTTAAATATTGGCATGGAGCACATAATGGAGAATTGCTCTCCAGAACAGCTCGCAGTGGCTTCTGTGGTCCTGCACACTCTCCTAGCTTTAATTTCACTCTAGAGGCAGAAGCAATCTCCTACCCCCTACTAAAGAAGAGGCTGCATTTTCAAATCAATATTGAAAATGTGATGGAAATAAGTATGAGCCATATTACTACTGATACAGATCCTGCTCTGATCTCCATTGCATATTGATCTTATATCATGTGGCATTATCTTCCTTAATTACTTTGCAATATGCATGCTTTCATGGGCTGTTTTAAAAGTTCTGCTTCCTATTTCTGGGAGATAAGGTCTTTTAATACATCTGCATTACAAGGATGAAAAATTAACCTCCCCAACCCCACCAAAAAAATAAAATTCCTGAAATCAAAAGTCAACCATTTTCTTCCAATTTAATGACTATGAAAATTATTTAATTAGAAAATGTCATCATAAACATAATTAATTTCTTTAGTTTGAACCTAGTACTTTTAGGAAAAGTTATAGTAATATGGAAGACCATTATTACTAAGTTTTCAATATGTGCCTAAGTATCCTGAAGAATTAATGTGAGGCCTTCATTCATGTCCAGGGAATAACTGATATACTAGATAGAAATGTATTAAATTGATCCCAGTAGAACTGTATCTAACAGTATTCAGTTCAATTTTTCCCCTGAAACTGCCATATAGAAATTTATTGGTTTTAGTGACAGACTGTTCAAAGCTATATTCCATAAATCTTGTATCCAATTCAAGTTCTATGAACTTTTATTGAGCATTCACCATGTCCCAGGCCCTGTGCAAGTTATTGGGAATACACAGACAAAAATATCAGAGTATTTCTTTTCAAAGTAGTTGACTACATTCTAATGAAAGGGGGGAGGATGTATACAGATATACAACATAAAATATACACAAAGTAGACACAAAGTCATTTCCAGAGAGAAGGTAATGAACAGTAGGGATGGAGAATCAGGATAGGTTACAGAGAAGACAGTATATGAAGAAAGTTTTCAAGGAGTCTAGTAATTCTGAGAGAGTAGGATGAGGAATATGGATATGCATTCCAGGCATAGGGGCTAGTCATCTGCATGATGACATGAAGGTAGGAGATGAACTATTATTAATGAGGAACAAGTAAGCAAATATGACTAGAACATGGAAAATTTGAAGGAAAATATGGTGTAAAAATCTTAAAAAGGTAAACTGGAGAAAGATTGTGGGGAGTTTTGAATGACAAATGGAGGAATTTCTATATCCTCTAAGCATTAGAGAGCTACTGGATTTTGTTTTTAATTTAATTTAATTTAATTTTTAAATTCATTTTTATTTATTTTAGTGTTAGAATAAATTTTGTAAGATTTTATTCTGAAAATCAGGGTGAACCAAAGGTCTCTCTCATTTTCCTGCATTTAATGATTTTTTTCTATCACTTCCAAGAAAAGTTATTCAAACCAAGAACTCCCTTGGAAAATGGGAGTAACATGGTCATATCTTTAAGAATATCATTTGGGAAGTTATATGAAGGCTGGAATAGACAGGGAAGGAGATAGATAAGGAGACTAATTGTGAATCAATTACAATGGCATAGGCCTAAAAAGATTCATATTATTTGTGTGAGTGAAGGAATGGAGATTCATGTGAGATACAGTTTAGAGGTAGAATCACCAGAGCTTTTAAACTCACTGAACATGAGGGAAAAGGGAGACGGAAGAATGAAAGATGTCTCCAAAGTGGTGAATTTGGATGACTTCAGTAGAGGACAGAACTAAGGAAAGTAGGAAGAACAGTGGATTTGAAGAAAAAATATGTTATATTCATATTATGTTGATTTTGAGGTATATAATAAATATACTATTTTGTTATGTAGTATATATAGTCATATATAACTACATATCATATAACATATAAATACAATATTAAATATGAAAATAAGTAGTTAATAATGAGGTTTGAAGGATCTCATAAACATTGGAGTTGAGTTGTCTTGAGAGTCATATGCATGAAGATTATTGTCAAATACTTGAGAACTGATCATGATCCCACAAAAGAGAATATAAAGGAGCAGCCAGAGAGAGAATAAAAGAGAGAATGGACGTTAAAGTCCTTAAAGATAGTGACTAGAAAGAAAAGCTGGACAAATGTCACGGAAAGTTCAACAAGGATGAAGACTGGGAAGAGGCCTTTGGAGATGGAAAAAAGACGACAATAATCTGGAAGAGAATCGTTTTGATTGTGTGATGAAGTCAAAATTGAGAGTTTTTGAGGAACGAGCGAGGGGAAATGAAGTAGAGGCAGTGTCTGTATATAGCTTTTAGAAGGAATGAGATTATAAAAAGTAGAAGAGACATGAATCAGTTTGAGGGACTGTTAGGATGAAGTAAATATTTTGTTTTTTTAGAATGAAAATTCAGCATTATTTAAACAATAAGGAAGGAAGCAGTAGAAAAGGCAATTAAAATAAGGGAAAGTAAGGAGAGAATTTCATTAGTTTTTTGGAGGAAATGAGATCAAAGACACAAATACAGGTGATCACATTTTTAAGCAGAAAGGATCCCTCAGTTTGAGATTAGAACAAAAGAAGAAACAATGAGAGATAACATAGAGGTTATTTGAAGTGTAAAATTAGGAAGCTGAAGGTCACAATTATCAGTTGACCACTTAGAATTATAGCATTTTAGAAATGTGGGCAATTGGGTAATT
Source organism: Monodelphis domestica (assembly GCF_027887165.1). NCBI lineage: Eukaryota > Metazoa > Chordata > Mammalia > Didelphimorphia > Didelphidae > Monodelphis > Monodelphis domestica. The sequence continues at coordinate 240,080,447 of NC_077227.1, read as the reverse complement.
TAATACCTAATTTTATAGTTGAAGAAACTAAAATCAAGGCATCAAGCAGTCAAAAATAATTTACTAAGTACCTACTATATTATGTAGCTAGTAGCAATAGAGTAAGAAAGTATGATGTAGTAAAAAGAGCAGTAGATTTGGAATCAGAAGACCTGGGCTGGAATTTCATCTCTTCCCCTAACTATTGAAGTAATCTTGGCCAAATGGTTGAACCTCTCTTGGCTTTAGTTTCCTGCAGGATAATAGAAAGAAATAAGAAAAGAAAATCTCTAATTATATATTTCTTTTTTAAATTAAATTTAACTCCCCCTCAATTATATGTAAAAATTGTTTCCATCATTTTAAATGAACTATGGTTTTTAAATTCTCACCCTTTCTCTCTTCCCCTTCCTGCTCCACTAAGAGAGAAAGCAAATTGATATAGATTTTACATGCACATTTATGCAAAACATTTACCCATATTAATCCTTTTGTTGAAAGAAACCAAAAAAATAATTAAGAAGTAAAGTGAAAAAAGTGAGTTGAATATGATGGAATGATATAAGAAAGTAAATTAAGGATTCGAAAAGAGGAATGTATTGAGAGAAGGGGAAAAGGATAGTTTTGGATCATTGTTTTGCTGGAAATAATTAAGTTATTCACAAGTGCTCATCATATATCACTGCTGTCACTATGAACAATATTCTCCATTTTCTGCTTATTTCAGTTTGCTTCAGTTCATGTAAGTCTCTACAGATTTTTCTCAGCTCCTCCTTCTTGTCATTTCTTACAGCATAATAGTATTCCATTATAATCATAAACTATAATTTACTCAGTCATTCTCCAATTGATGGGCAACCTCTCACTTTCCAATTCTTTACCCCCACAAAATAGCTCCTTTAAATATTTTTGTACATATAGTTCTTTCTCCTTTTTAATTTACCTCTTTGGGATAAAAACGTTGTAATGTTATTGCTGGATAAAAATATATAAACTGTTTTATATTGCTTATTGGGTACAAGTTCAAATTACTCCCCAAAATAGTTGAATCATTTCAAACTCCCCCAAAAGTGCATTATTATGTGTTGATTTTCCAACCTCCCCTCCAAGTTCTGGAGTTTTCCTTTTCTCTCATAAAAGCCAATCTTATAGTTGTGCTGTGGTATCTTAAAGTTATTTTAATTTGCATTTTTCTAATTGTGACTTTGCATGACTAACAAGAGCTTTAATTACTTTGAGAATTGCCTGTTCATATCCTTTGACCATTTATCAATTGGGGAATAACTTGAATTCTTATACATTTGACTCATTTATTTACTTGTCTGAGAAAAAAAAACCCTTCAAAGGGACATTTCTAATTTTTTTTCCCACAATTAGGATTATTGTGTATTACTCTCCATTCTATTTTTCTGTGGTTAGCGTCTGACCATCACATCATCCTATTTGCTATATTTTCTATCAGCCTCGTAACCCTCCTTATCTGCTTTCCATCCTACTTTCCTGCAAAATAAGATGAATTTCTATACAGAATTAATTGTATGTTCTTTCAAATTTGAACCAGTTCTGATGACACTAAGGTTCAAGTGCTTCCCTTCAGTTTTATCTTCTTCTTCACTATAAAAAACTCTTTTACACCTCTTTTAAGAGAGAAAATTTATCCCATTCTATTTTTCTCTTTCCCTTCTACCAATTCTTTCTCATTCCTTAATTTTCTTTTTTTAGCTATCATCCCTTAATTTGAACTCACATTCATGCCATCTATATATGCTACTTTTAACTGATCTAATAATAATAAAGGTATATTATGATTATAATCCTCTGTATTCTATAACTGAATTTTGTAATTCCTTACAATAAAAGTGGGCCAGAGAAAAAAAAAGAGAAAAGCACAAGCTACATGTGACTGGCCAACTCACCTCACTGACTCCTCTGTGAACAACAGATCTACACCAGTCATGGGTTAGATCTCCTGCATCCTCACTCAGTTGTTCCAAGAGAATAAAATGATTTCCTGTTCCTTCTACCAATTTATATGTTTTTTGTGACATTCCATTGCTGAAACTCTTTGGTGGATTCAGACTTCAGTCTGAATACAGGGCAGGTCTTCCAGATTCCAGAAAAAGCCACAGTGTGTTTAGAATGGCTTCACAGTTAATTGACAGAGTTTCCTACCATGGGAGACAAGAGGAGGAAGAATTCCATTCATAGGCTCAGAGAGGTACAATTCAGAACTTTAGTTATAAGTTTTTTTGCTTTAAAATAAAAAATTGTTTGGGGGGACCAAAAAAGGGGTTCTGGTTAATACTATTTCCACAGTTTTTAAGACTTTATCCATGAGTTTTTTTCAAGAGTTATTTAAATGGATTATTACCATTTAGATTTTACTCTGCTTCTAGAATAATGACATTTTCTTTGATAATTTCTTTTTTTTAACATAATTTTATTTGGCAATTTCCAAACATTATTCATTAGAGACAGAGTTCATTTTCTTTTCCTCTCCCACCCCACCACCACCTCTCCCATAGCTGAAGCGCGATTCCCCTGGGTATCACATGTGTTCGTGATTCAAACTCATTTCCATGTTGTTGGTATTTGCACTAGAGTGTTCATTTAGAGTCTCTCCTCAGTCATATCCCCTCATCCCCTGTAGTCAAGCAGTTGGATTTCCTCGCTGTTTTTACTCCCACAGTTTGTCCTCTGCTTGTGAATAGTGATTTTTTCTCCTAGATCCCTGCAGATTGTTCAAGGACATTACATTGACACTAATGGAGAAGTCCATTACATTCGATAGTACCACAGTGTACCACAGTGTATCTATGTGTACAATGTTTTCCTGGTTCTGCTCCTCTCACTCTGCATCACGTCCTGGAGGTTGTTCCAGTCTCCATGGAATTTCTCCAATTTTTTATTCCTTTAAGCACAATAGTATTCCATCACCAACATATACCACAATTTGTTCAGCCATTCCCATTGAAAGGCATCCCCTCATTTTCCAATTTTTGGCCCCCACAAAGAGTGCAGCTATGAATATTCTTGTACAAGTCTTTTCCTTATTATTACTTTGAGGTACAAATCCAGCAGTGCTATGGTTGGCTCAAAGGAGAAACTGTCTTTTATAGCCCTTTGGCCACAGTTCCAAATTACTCTCCAGAATGGTTGGATCAGTTCACAACCCCACCAGCAATGAATTAATGTCCCTACTTTGCCACATCCCCTCCAGCATTCATTACTTTCCTTTGCTGTCATGTTAGCCAATCTGCTAGGTGTGAGGGGATACCTCAGAGTTGTTTTCATTTGCATCTCTCTGATTATAAGAGATTGAGAACACTTTTTCATGTGCTTATTAATAGTTTTGATTACTTTATCTGAAAACTGCCTATTCATTTCCCTTGCCTATTTATCAATTGGAGAATGGCTTGATTTTTTGTACAATTGATTTAGCTCTTTGTAAATTTGAGTAATTAAACTTTTGTCAGAGGTTTTTATGAAGATCGTTTCCCAATTTGTTGCTTCCCTTCTGATTTTAGTTACATTGGTTTTGTTTGTACAAAAGCTTTTTAATTTGATGTAGTCAAAATTATTTATTTTACATTTTGTGACTCTTTCTAAGTCTTGCTTCGTTTTAAAATCTTTCCCTTCCCAAAGGTCTGACATGTATACTATTCTGTGTTCGCCTAATTTACTTATAGTTTCCTTCTATTTGTTCAAGTCATTCACCCATTCTGAATTTATCTTGGTGTAGGGTGTGAGGTGTTGATCCAAACCTAATCTCTCACACTGTCTGCCAATTTTCCCAGCAGTTTTTATCAAATAGTGGATTTTTGTCCCAAAAGCTGGGATCTTTGGGTTTATCATATACTGTCTTGCTGAGGTCGCTTACCCCAAGTCTATGTCACTGATCCTCCTTTCTGTCTTTTAGCCAGTACCAAATTGTTTTGATGACCACTGCTTTATAATATAGTTTGAAATCTGGGACTGCAAGGCCCCATTCCTTTGTATTTTTTTTTTCATTATTTCCCTGGATATCCTTGATTCTTTGTTATTCCAAATGAACTTTGTTATGTTTTTTTCTAAATCAGTAAAAAAATTTTTTAGAAGTTCAACGTGTATGGCACTAAATAGATAAATATGTTTGGGTAGGATGGTCATTTTTATCATATTGGCTCGTCCTACCCATGAGCAGTTAATGTTTTTCCAATTGCTCAAGTCTAGTTTTAGTTGTGTGGAGAGTGTTTTGTAGTTGTGTTCATATAGTTCCTTTGTTTGTCCCAGGAGATAGATTCCTAAGTATTTTATTTTGTCTAAGGTGATTTTGAATGGATTTCTTTTTCTAATTCTTGCTGCTGAGCTGTGTTGGAGATATATAGAAAAGCTGATGATTTATGTGGGTTTATTTTGTATCCTGAAACTTTGCTAAAGTTGTTGATTATTTTGACTACCTTTTTGGTTGAATCTCTAGGACTCTTCAGATAGACCATCATATCATCCTCAAAGAGCGATAACTTGGTCTCCTCCTTGATTATTTTAATGACTTTCATATCTTTTTCTTCTCTAATTGCTACAGCTAGTGTTTCTAGTACAATGTCAAATAATAGAGGTGATAATGAGCATCCTTGTTTCACTCCTGATCTTATTGGGAATGCATCTAGTTTATCCCCATTGCAGATGATATTAGCTGATGGTTTTAGATATATACTGTTTATTATTTTTAGGAACGACCTTTCTATTCCTATGCTTTCTAGTGTTTTAAGAGGAATGGGTGTTGTATTTTATCAGAGGCTATTTCTGCATCTATTTAGATAATCATGTGATTCTTGTTAGTTTGGTTGTTGATATGGTCAATCATGTGGATGGTTTTCCTAATAGTGAACCAGCTCTGCATCCCTGGTATAAATCCTACTTGATCATGGAGAATTACCCCTCTGATCACTTGCTGGAGTCTTTTTACTAGTATCCTATTTAAGATTTTTGCATCTATATTCATTAGGGAGATTTGTCTATAGTTTTCTTTCTCTGCTTTTGATCTGCCTGGCTTTGGAATCAGTACCATGTTTGTATCCTAAAAGGAATTTGGTAGAACTCCCTGTTTGCTTATTATGTCAAATAGCTTGTATAGTATTGCGATTAGCTGTTCTTTCAATGTTTGATAGAATTCACTTCTAAATCCTTTGGGCCCTGGGGATTTTTTCTTAGGAAGTTCTTTGATGGCCTGTTGGATTTCTTTTTCTAATATGGGATTATTTAAGAATTCAATTTCTTCTTCTGTTTGTCTAGGCAGTTTATATTTTTTTAAAATATTCATCCATATCACCTAGATTGGTATACTTATTGCCATATAATTGGGCAAAGTAGTTTTTAATGATTGCCTTAATTTCCTCTTCGTTGGAGGTGAGGCCCCCCTTTTCATACTTGATGCTGTTAATTTGCCTTTCTTCTTTCCTTTTTTCAATTAGATTGACCAGTACTTTATCTATTTTGTTTGTTTTCAAAGTACCAGCTTCTAGTCTTATTTATTAAATCAATAGTTCTATCACTTTTGGTTTTATTAATTTCTCCCTTAATTTTTAGGATCTCCAGTTTGCTTTTCTTCTGGGGGGGGTTAATTTGTTTGCTTTCATGTTTTTTTTTTATTTGCATTTCCAATTCATTTATCTCTGCCCTCACTTGTTTATTAATACATGCACTAAGGGATATGAATTTTCCTCTGATAACTGCTTTTGGCTGCATCTCATAAGGTTTGAAAGGATGGCTCACCATTGTCATTTTCCACAATGAAATTATTAATTGTTTCTGTGATTTCTTCTCTACGTAAACGATTTTGGAGTATCATAGTGTTTAATTTCCAATTAATTTTTGATTTGGTTTTCCACGTACTGTTACTGATCATTATTTTTATTGCCTTGTGAACTGAATAGTCTGCATTTATTATTTCTGCTTTTCTGCATTTGTATGCCATGTTTCTGTAACCTAATGTACGGTCAATCTTTGTGAATGTGCCATGTGGTGCGGAGAAGAAGGTGTATTCCTTTTTGTACCTATTTACTTTTCTCCATATGTCTATGAACTCTAATTTTTCTAAGATTTCATTCACTTTTTTACCTCTTTCTTATTTATTTTTTTATTTGATTTATCTAAATTTGATAATGGTTTGTTCAAATCTCCCACTAATATTGTTTTACTGTCTATTTCTTCCTTCAATTCTCTTAGTTTCTCCATTAGAAATTTGGGTGCTATATTATTTGGTGCATACATGTTGATTAGTGATATTTCCTCATTATCAAAAGTCCATTTTAACAAAACATAATTACCTTCCCTATCCCTTTTAATCATTTATATTTTTGCTTTGGCTTTGTCAGATATCATGATTTCAACTCCTGCCTCCTTTCTATCAGTTGAGGCCCAGAAGGTCTTACTCCATCCTTTAATTCTGACCTTGTGAGTGTCTACCTACTTCATGTGTATTTCTTGAAGACAACATATGGTAGAGTTTTGAATTCTAATCCATTCTGCTATTTGTATACATTTTATTGGTGAGTTCATCCCATTCACGTTCAAAGTTATGATTGTCACTTTTGATTCCAGGGCATTTTGATATCTTTCCCTAATTCTGACCTTTTTTCTTTAGCTATAACCTTTTAAGCCAGTGATTTACTTTAAACCAGTCCCCCTAGTCCCCTCCCTTGATATGTTTCCCTTTCTAGCCACTCCCTTTTTGTACCTCCCCCCCCCCTTCTTCCCTCTCTTTTTGTGTTTCCTTCCCCCTTATCCCCTTGGTTTTTCCTTCTCCCTTATCCTGTTGAATAAGATGGAATTCAAGATCTCAATGTATCTAAATGCTCTTCCCTCCCAGAGTTGATTTCACTGAGAGTAACGCATAAGTAAAAAGTCTCTTCCTCTCCTTCTAATAGGAGATTTCTTCCCCTCCCCTTTCCATGTGTATCTTTGTGTGAGAATGATTATTCTATTTAGTTTTTTTTTCTATTTCTTGGAGTATATCTTAGTACCATCAACAATTCCCCCCTCCCTTTTTCTTTCTAATCTCCCCTTTCTCCATATCATCTTAATGCCCCAAACTTTCCCTATGCATGATTTTTCTTACTACTCTAATGATACATACAGTTTTTGAAAGTTACACATTACATTTTCCCCACACATTAATATATATATATACATATATATGTATATATATATATATATATATAATTTGATATAAATGTAGTCCTTATAGGAGAAAGTTTGAATAAAAGAAAAAGATAACATTTTCTCCTTTTCCCTTTCCTTCATATTTACCTTTTCACTTTTCTCTTGTTCTTTTTGTTTGGATGTCAAACTTTCCACAGAGTTCTGGTCTTTTCTTTACAAACACTTGGAAATCTTGTATTTTATTGTATGCCCATCCTTTCCCATGGAAGTATATAGTCAATTTTGATGGATAGCTGATTCTTGGTTGAAGACTCAGCTCTCTTGCTTTTCTGAATATCATGTTCCATGCCTTACGGTCTTTCAGAGTGGAAATTGCTAGGTCCTGTGTGACCCTGATTGGTGTTCCTTTATATCTAAATTGTCTTTTTCTGGCTTCTTGTAAGATTTTTTCTTTTGCTTGGAAGCTTTGGAATTTGGCAATTACATTCCTGGGAGTTGTATTTTGTAAACCTCAAAATTTCTTAGACTTATAAATGTTGGAAATTTCACCATTTGGAAATTTCATACTTGAAAAATTTCCTATTGATAGTGGGTCTTGACTATTGGAATGTGAACCCCATTGGCATGGGAGGTTCCTTCTCCTACCTTCTTAAGATTACTTTAGGACAGAAACCCTTTGCTGAACAATGGAAAGGACTTTGACCTATTCTTAAGCATAGAACAGGAATTTCTTTGAGTCATGATTGATTTTAGAATTGATACAATGGAGATACTTGGAATCAATCTCCACCCTATTCAGTCCTAACAGGATTGAGTAAGGGCTGCAGCCTAGATCAAAATTTAATTATTTCAATCTCTACCCTACTCAGGTTAACAGGATTTAGAAAGGGCTGTAGCAAAGGATCAAAGATTTAATTATTTGAAAATATGACCTTCAACAGACATGTGCAAAAGCCAGAGACCTCTGGGCAGTCCTGGGTTAAGCCAGAACCTCCATTGGCACAGGGAAATTGATGAACAGGTGATTGGTAGATGTGAGGACTGAGGGGAGGGAACTTGGATGGTTTCCTTAAGGATAGGGGGGTCTGAAGACTCAAGCTGGTGGTTGAGGAGTTTGTCTGAGTGGTGGGAGTGTGCTCTGAGAAGCTTGCTCTGAAGGAAGCTGAAGGTGGTGGCCTTTGAGACTGTTTCTCCATTTTGGTCACGTGAGTAATAGGGACTGATCTCTTTTCTTTGCCCCAGCTATCTAAGGGCTTGGGCCTTTTGGCCCAGCCTAAACAGAAGGGGTATTTAAGCCCTATTCCCTTCTCTCCCTTTTTCTCTCTCTCTATCTCTAATTCCTTTCTTCTTCCTATTGTAATTAAACTCCATAAAAGATTGACTGCTGACTTGAGTTTTCATTTAGGAATTACATAGCTGAATTCCTTGGCGACCTTAAATTAATATATATCAGTCTTTTAAAGTGATTTCCTTGTCACAATTTTGGGGATTTAGTGTAGAGGGTGTTCTGTGAACTCTTTCAATGCATATTTTGTCCCCTTGTTCTAGAATCTCTGGGCAGATTTCTTTGATGATATCATGTATTATGATATCAAGATTACTGTTTATTTCTGGCTTTTCTGGTAGACCAATGATTCTCAGATTTTCTCTCCTTCCTCTGTTTTCCAGGTCTGTCACCTTTTCAGTGAGATATTTTATGTAATCTCCTAATTATTTAGTCTTCTGACTTTGCTTTATTAATTCTTGAACTTTTGCAAGATCATTACATTCCAGTTGCCTGATTCTGACCTTTAAAGACTGATTTTCCTTTTCTGTTTTGTCTGACCTGTTTTTTGAGGTTTCGAGCTATTTCTGCATTTGCATATTTTGGTCCCTCAGATTGCTGAGTTCCTTTTGCATTGTTTCCCATTTTTCCTGCCAGAATGCTTCCATGTTTTTGATAATTTTGAATTTGAATTCTTCAAGAGCTTGTGGAGAATTTCCATTTCCTTTGGAATGTTTTGGAGCATTTGTTTGTGTTTCCTCTTCTATCTCTTCTGTATTTTGTATTTTTGATCCATAAAATGTGTCCAAAGTCACCCCCTTCTTCTTGCTTTTCTTGGTGTTTGGAGGTTGTTGCACCTCTGCACTGATTGCCATCTTTGCCACTGTTTGCTGCCTTACTTCCACACTCTGAGCCTGGCACAGCACTGTCCACAAGGTACAACATTGCCTTTGCCCACCCAGAGGTTCCTGTCCTTTAAGAGGCCCTGCACTCAAGGGGGCAAAGGGTCCTGGCCTCCCTGAGCTCTGAGGACTCCTGATGGGATTAGGTTCAGCTGGCTTGGTCTGGAATTGCCCCGAGGCAAAAACCTCTGATGAGACTCTGATGGAAAGACCCAGCCATGGGTCTTCAGGCTCCCCCTGTATCTCACAAGCTGCTTCCCTGCCATCTTTATTAGATGCCCCTAGACTGGACTAGGTTGCTTTCAAGGGGCGCCCTTCAGAACAGCTCCTTTGCTGGACCTGAAGATCCTGTCCTTTCAGAGGGTCCTCCACTCTAAATGGGAAGGGGTCCTGGCCTCCCTGAGCTCTGAGGACTCCTGATGGGATTATGTTCAGCTTGGTTGGTCTGAATGTGCCCCAAAGCAAAAACCTCTGGTGAGACTCTGATGGAAGGACCCAGCCATGGGGCTACAGGCTCCCCCCTTCTCTCTCAGTCTGCTTCCCTTCCATCTATATTGGCCGCCCCAAGACTGGACCAGGTTGCTTTCATGGTGCTCCCTTCAGAACAGCACCTTTGCCTGCCCTGAGGTTTCAGATGCTGCTGGAGGCTCAGGGCTCTGGGTTGGGGGGGAGGGGTCCTGGGACCTTCCGTCTGCCTTCCCCTTAGCCCCAAGTGTTCTAGGATTCTGGCTTTTGAGGGGTGTACCTTTTGATTTGAGTCCAGAAGGAAGGATCCCCGGCTCTGTCCTGTTGTTAAGTTTGAATTTCAGTACCCTAGGAGCATTCAGTTTGTGATCAGTAAGGAAAGGCTGAACTTTTGCTGCTTCTATGCCTCCATCTTGACCGTAAGTCCTTTGATAATTTCTTGAAAGATAATGCCTACACTCTTTTTTAATCTTGGTTTTCAGAGAGTACAATAATTCTTAGATTGCCTCTTCTGAATTTATTTTCTAGGTCATATATTTTCCCAATAAGATATTTCACATTTTATTCATTTTTTCATTATTTTCACTTTGTCTGATTGCTTCTTGAGGTCTTATAGAGTTGTTAGCTCTCACTTTCCCATTTTCTAATTTTCAGGCATGATTTTCTTGAGTGAGCTTTTGTACCTCTTTTTCCATTTGGACAACTCATCTTTTGAAGTATTTCTTCTCTTCAGAGAGTTTTTGTATGTTTTTCCCATCTGGCCAATTCTGCTTTTTCAATGGATATTTGTATTTCTTTTCCAAATTTCTTATTCTGTTTTTCAAGGCATTAATTCTTTCAGTATTTTTTATGCTTCCCTTACTAAATTATTGACTTTTTTACATGACTTTCCTGTATCACTTTCTTTGCTTTTATCAATTTTTCTTCTATTTCTCTTTTCTATTTCTATTTTGAGTGCTTCCATTAATTTAACCTCAAATTAGCAATTCTTATTTTTATTGGAGATTTTGGATGCAGAGGTATAGACTTGGTTGCTTTTTTATGAGTTATTCCTTTTGTTTTCCTTTTCATCAAAATAACTTCCTATCTTATTTCTCTTTTTTGTTATTATATTTGCCTCTTTTTCCTGCCTTTTTTCTTTTCTTTTAGTTTAAAAAAAAACAACTGCTAAATTTGAGCTCATTTCCTCTGGTGAAGGGAGCACTATTCCAAGCTTCAGGTTCTTTGTGCAGTTAACTTTAGATCTAGCTCTTGGGCATCTGTACATTTTCAGTTTTTCCAAATTGGTAGGATCTAAGGAGAGGTGTATTTAATATTCTCCTGGCCTGTGCTTTGATCTGTGAACAACCACAAATACTCTTTTCTACATTGGAACTGGGACCAAGGTCCCTTACTTTCTTGTGGTCATGAGCATTGGTGTGTGCTAGTGTTGCTCCTCACTTTGAGATTGTGATCCTGTGCTGAGATCTGGATCTGTGTATGGGGAATTAACAAGAGTTCTCCTTCTGAGCTCTTATCTAATTCCCCTTACTGTGTATATCTGAGAGCTCTAGAAACCTTTACTGCTTATTTAGCAGTCCCAAAGTCTTTTACTGTGGTGGAACCTGCTTAAGCATGCTGCATTACATAAGCAGATTAGGCGGACACAGAATAGTATACTTGTCAGATCTTTGGGAAAGGAAAGATTTTAAAACCAAGCAAGAGCTAGGAAAAAAATCACAAAATATAAAATCAATAATTTTGATTACATCAAATTAAAAAGTTTTTCTACAATCAAAACTAATGAATCCAAAAATAGAAGGGAAGCAACAAACTGGGAAACAATCTTCACAACAAAAACCTCTGACAAAGGTCTAATTACTCAAATTTATAAAGAACTAAGCCAATTGTACAAAAAATCAAGCCATTCTCCAATTGAAAAATGGGTAAGGGACATGAATAGGCAATTTTCAGTTAAAAAATCAAAACTATAAATAAGCACATGAAAAAGTGCTCTAAATCTCTAATAATCAGAGAAATGCAAATCAAAACAATTCTGAGGTATCACCTCACACCAATCAGATTGGCTAACATGACAGGAAAGGAAAGTAATGAATGCTGGAGGGGATGTGGCAAAGTTGGGACATGAATGCATTGCTGGTGGAGGTGTGAATTGATCTAACCATTCTGGAGGGCAATTTGGAACTATGCTCAAAGGGCAATAAAAGACTGTCACTCATTTGATCCAACCATAGCACTGCTGAGTTTGTACTCCAAAGAAATAATAAGGAAAAAGACATGTACAAGAATATTCTTAGCTGCTCTTTTTGTGGTGGCAAAAATTGGAAAATGAGGGGATGCCCTCAAATTGGGGAATGGCTGAACACATTGTGGTATATGTTGTTGATGGTATACTATTTTGCTCAAAGGAATAATAAACTGAAGGAATTCCATGTGAACTGGAACAACCTCCAGGAACTGATACAGAGTGAGAGGAGCAGAACCAGGAGAACATTGTACACAAAGACTGATATACTGTGGTACAATTGAATGTAATGGACTTCTCCATTAGTGGCACTGCAGTTATCCTGAACAACTTGGAGGAATCTATGAGAAAGACAACTATCCACTTTCAGAGGAAACACTGTGGGAGTAAAAACACCAAAGAAAAACAATTGCTTGAATTCATGGGTCCAAGTAATATGGTTGGGGATGTAGACTCTAATGAACATCCTAGTGCAAACAACAGTATGGAAATAGGTTCTGATCTAGGGTACAAATAATGTCCAATGAAATTGTATGTCAGCTGCAGGAAGGATAAGTGGAAGGGAGGGAGGTAAATAAAGTGAGTATTGTAACCAAAAAAATAAAATCAAAGGAAAAAATAAAGGGAAGCACACCACACACACACACAAAAAAAAAAGCATTCTGCTTAATGCAGCACTTCCATCCTGGTGCAATACATCTATTGTACTAGACTTCTATGCTGCTTGGGCCTGAAAAATTGTTTGTCCTTTGTTTTGTTGCTCCAGAATTCATTTTGAGGGATTATATCATGGTTGTATGGAGGTTAATTTGGTAGAATTCAGGTGAGTCTCTATATTTTCTCTGTCATCTTGTCCCTGTCACTATATATATATATATATATATATATATATATATATATATATATATATATATATATACATATATATATATTTCTCTATAGTCATTGTGGATTTAAAGAGGTGATAGATTTATTGCTGTGTAAATCAGTCATTTTGTAAGTCTCTGTTCCTCAAATACCATGAGTAACTGATAAGTAAATTATATTCCCAATGTTTTAAATTACAAAATTTAGTATTTAAACTTTAATGACTTTCTCCTTCTTGGTGAATATGAAACTCCTGACTTCCATTAAGATTGGATTAGAGTTGGTGAGAGTGGAAGGATTCCAACCTTCTTCATTTTGGGGTGATGGGGATTCTTCACGTATTGAGTCACTTTGGGCTCTTCTGGCTCACACCTTCAAGACAAAAGAAGGAAGAGACCAACTCCATTTCAAGTTACTAACAGAAAAGCATTCTAGGAAGATATAAGAGGAAATTACAGTCTCTATCATGTCCTTGTCTCTAACTGACTACTCTAGAAACTTTGGAGGATTTTCCTTTGGATGAGATTTAAAACTCTTTCTCTTGGTTGATCCACATTATGTAGCTCCCAATAGGAAAGTTCCTTCATTCTATATTGAATCTATAGTCTATATTGTTCAGTATATATTCTCCTGTGTATATCTTCTCTTGATATCTATTTCACTATTATATGGAGAAAAAGAAAAAGGTATTTTCTATGCGTGTTTATTGTGGAATTGGTATTAAGTGGGAAAGGGGCCATACCTTGGCTATAGAGCTTGGGATCCCGTTTCCAGTCAATACTGACACAGAGGGAGCAAAGTTAGCCTGAAGCAGATCATATTCCACAGAAAAATAATATTTAAGGAAAAAAGGTAATATATAATTCCAGTCTATACCTCCTCTCTCCAAGAAGAGAATGGTAGTGGCCTATAATTCCATCCTCTTTGCATAAATTAAAATAAGCTTTGGTGAAATGTGTCTAGAAGAGAAGCTAAAGATGTTTATTCTGCCTCTTTTCAAGCTACACAATGACACCACCACGTGACTAGCAGATGGACAGCCATCACAACACATGGGACCCACTTATGAGAAATGGGCTTTACTAGATGAAGATATCTACTTACATTCACTTGCAAATTGCCTCTCTCATTAGATCATGAGCTTTTTGAAATCAAGAACCATCTTTGGTCTGTTTTGTATTCTTTGCACTTAGCACAGTGCAGAGATATAGCACTGAAGAGTGAATCAAACTATCTTTATCAATCACCAACTTTTAAATTAATCAATGAAAAACTTAAGCATCACTACTTAGTACCTTGCCAATCGATCAGTATAAGAGTTCATAAGTCACTTGCTAATGTGACTGTCAACTCCAAAGGCTACTGCCCCATCCTGCAGCAGTGCTAGGCAAATTAAAAGACTGTGATTGGTTCCCCTAAAGTGGGAAAGGGATAGGAAGTGATGTGGAAAAGGGACTATAAAATGTCCTAAACTTCTTGTCCAAGAGACTTCTTGAAACTTCTCCTTTGGAGGGTGGGAGTGGGGAGTTTAAAAAGACTGTAAGAAAATAAGAGGGGAATAAGAAGGGAGGGTGGTAGAAAGGGAAGTAAAATAAGGGTGGGAATTAGGGGGACCAATTAAAAACAAAATTCTGGTGTAGAAAGAAATAGTTAAAGAAGAAAAGGCAGGATTAGGAGTGGAAATCAAAATGCTGAGAAATACACAGCTGGTAATCATAACTCTGAATGTGAATGGAATGAACTCACCTATAAGACGCAAGCTAATATCAGAGTGGATTAGGAACCAAAACCCTACCATACACTATAAACAAGAAACACACATGAGGAAGTTAGACACATAGGGTAAAAGTAAGAGGATTGAACATCTTTTGGGCATCAACTGAGAAAAGGAAGGCAAGAGTCACAATCATGATATCTGACAAAGCCAAAGTAAAAATAGATCTAGTCAAAAGAAATAAGGAAGGTAATTACATCCTGATAAAAGGCAGTATAGACAATGAGGAGATATCAGTACTCAACATGTATGCACCAAATGGCATATCATCCGAATTTCTAAAGGAAAAACTAGGGGAGCTCAAGGATGAAATAGTTAGAAATACTATACTAGTGGGAGAGTTGAACCTTCCTCTATCAGAACTAGATAAATCAAACCAAAAAATAATTAAAAAAGAGGTAAGAGTAGTGAATGAAATCTTAGAAATAATAGAGTTAGTAGATATGTGGAGAAAAATAAATAGGGACAAAAAGGAATACACATTCTTTTCAGTAGCACATGATACATTCACAAAGATTGACCATATACTAGGGCTAAAAACATTGCAAACAACTGCAAAAGAGCAGAAATAATAAATCCAACCTTTTCAGACTACAATGCAATGATAATAATAACTAGTAATGGTATATGGAGCAGCAAATCAAAAATTAGTTGGAAATTACAAACACAGGAGTTATATGAACACAACTACAAAACACTCTCCACACAATTAAAACTAGATATAAAAAATTGGAGAAACATTGATTGCTCTTGGGTAGGATAAGCTAACATAATAAAAATGGCAATCCTACCCAAATTAACTTACTTATTTAGTGCCATACCTATTGAACTACCAAAAATCATTTTTACTGAATTAGGAAAAAAACATAACAAAGTTCATCTGGAAGAACAAAAGATGAAGGATATCTTGGGAAATCATGAAAGAAATCATGATCATGATCAGTGAGAGACAGAAAATAGGATTGGTGGAATAGACTTGGGGTAAGTGACCTCTGCAAGACAATCTATGATAAACCCAAAGATCTCAGCTTTGGGGACAAAAATCCACTATTTGATAAAAACTGCTTGGAAAATTGGAAGACAATATTGGAGAAATTAAGTTTGGATCAAGACCTCACACCCTCCACAAGATAAACTCAGAATGGGTGAATGACTGAATATAAAGAAGGAAACTATAAGTAAATTAGGTGAACACAGAATCATATACATGTCAGATCTTTGGGAAAGGAAAGATATTAGGACCAAGAAAGAGATAGAGAATATTACAAAACGTAAAAAGAATAATTTTGAATACATAAAATATAAAAGTTTTTGACAAACAAAACCAATGCAATCACAATTAGAAGGGAAGTAACAAATTGGGAAACAATCTTCACAACAAAAACCTCTGACAAAGGTCTAATTACTCAAATTTATAAAGAACTAAGCCAATTGTACAAAAAAATCAAGCCATTCTCCAATTGAAAAATGGGTAAGGGACATGACTAGGCAATTTTCAGTTAAAGAAATCAAAACTATTAATAAGCACATGAAAAAGTTTTCTAAATCACTTATAATCAGAGAAATGCAAATCAAAACAACTCTGAGGTATCACCTCACACCTAGCAGATTGGTTAACATGATAGCAAAGGAAAGTAATGAATGCTGGAAGGGATGTGGAAAATTTGGGATATTAAGGCATTGCTGGTGGAGGTGTGAATTGATCCAACCATTCTGGAAGGCAATTTGGAACTATGCCCAAAGGGCACTAAAAATCTGTCTGCCCTTTGATCCAACCATAGCACTGCTGGGTTTGTATCCCAAAGAGATAATAAGGAAAAAGACTTGTACAAGAATATTTATAGCTGTCCTCTTTGTAGTGGCAAAACATTGAAAAATGAGGGGATGCCCTTCAATTGGGGAATGGCTTAACAAATTATGGTATATGTTGTTGATGGGATACTATTGTGCTCAATGGAATAATAAACTGGAGGAATTCCATGGGAGCTGGAATGACCTCCAAGAACTGATGCAGAGTGAAAGGAGCAGAACCAAGAGAACATTGTGCACTGTAAACCTTGACATTTCTTAGACTTGTGAATGTTGGAAATTTCACCATTGGAAAGTTTCATACTTTGAAAAAATTTCCTACTGATAGTAAGAACTCTTGGCATGGGAGGATCCTTCTCCTCCCTACCTAAGACTACTTTAGGACAGAAACCTTTTGCTAAACAATGGAAAGGGCTTTGACCTATGCTTAAGCATAGAACAGGAAGTTCTTTGAGTCATGATTGACTTTAGAATTGATACAATAGAGATACTTGGAATGACAAAACCAGGTCTTGAAACTACAATCTCCACCCTACTCAGAGTAAAAGGATTTAGGAAAGGCTGCAGCAAAGATCAAGATTTGATTATTTGAGAATATTACCTTCAACAGGCATGTGCAAAGGGGCAGACCTCTGGGAGGTCCTGGGTTAAGCTAGAGCCACCATTGGCACAGGGAAGACATGGACAGTGATTGGTAGATGTGAGAACTGAGGGGAGGGAACTTAGATGGTTTCCTTAAAGATAGCGCGGTCTGAGGACTGGAGGGGTTCGAGAGGTTTTGCTCTGAGAGGTTGTGCTCTGAGAAGTCTTGCTCTGAAGGAGGCTGGAGGTGGAGGCCCCTGAGACTGTTTCTCCATTTTGGTCACATGAGTGATAGGGACTGATCTCTTTTCTTTGCCTCAGCTATCTAAGGGCTTGGGCCTTTCGGCCCAGCCTAAACAGAGGGGGTATTTAAGCCCTATTCCCTTCTCTCCCCTCTCTCTCTCTCTCTCTCTCTCTCTCTCTTTCTCTCTCTCTCTCTCTCTCTCTCTCTCTCTCTCTCTCTCTCTCTCTCTCTCTCTCTCTCTCTCTCTCTCTCTCTTTCTCTTTCTCTCTCTATCTCTAATATCTTTCTTCCTCCTGTTTGTAATTGAAAACTCCATAAAAGGTTGACTGCTGACTTGAGTTTTCATTTAGGAATTACATAGCTGAATTCCTTGGCGACCTTAAATTAATATATATCAGTCTTTTAAAGTGATTTCCTTGTCACAACACAGAGACTGATACACTGTGGTACAATAAAATATAATGGACTTCTCCATTAGTGGCAATGCAGTGATCCTCAACAACTCAGAGGGATCTAGGAGAAAGAACACCATCCACATTCAGAGGAAAAACTATGGGAGTAGAAACACAGAAGGAAAACAACTACTTGATTACATGGGTCAAAGGGAAATGATTGGGTATATAGACTCTAAATGAAACTCCTAGTGCAAACATCAACAACATGGAAATAGGTTCTGATCAAGGACACATGCAATACCCAATGGAGTTGTATATTGGTTATGGAAAGGGTGAGGTGAGGGAAGGGAGGGAAAGAATATGATTATTGTAACCAAGGAATAATGTTCTAAATTGACTAAAATAATAATTTTAAAAAACACACTAAAAAAGAAAGAATCTTCTCCTTTGAATTCTTCTTTGAAGTCTCTGCTCCTTGGATCTTCTGCTTTGGACTTCTTTGGAGCATGGCTCCTTGGGGTTTTTGAACTTTGACTTTGACTTGGAATTTTGGGTCTTTCATTTAGAATTTTTGGCTTTAGGACTTCAACTTTCCTCTTTGGAGCTTCTTGGAGTTGGGGACTTTCTTGTTTGGTTCACTGCTGCCTCGCTGTGTTTAGTTCAAGAAGTTTTTTCTGCGTTGGGACCTTCCCTCCATCCTACCTGGCTTGCTGGTGAGTGACAAAGATTCCCACATGGAGATTGCTACTCTGTTGGAGAGTGAGCTTTATTTCACCAGATCAGCATTTAGGGTAGGCTAGGCAGTCTCCTTACCTCTTCCCCTTCCATATTTCTGTCTTTTTATTACTATTTAAATTAAACAAAAATGTTAAAAGTTGTTAAAAGATTTCCTGATTTAAGGAATAATAATCAATGACTACTTTTTTATAACTCTCTTATTTAGTCAAAACACCAATTTAACCATTTTAATGCTTAATGAATGTTGAAGCAGCTATGTGGCTCAGGGGATAGACTGATCCTGGAGTAAAAATGATGTGAGACCGAATCTAGCCTCAGATACTTTCTATATGACATTGGAAAACTATTTGCCTTAATCCACCAGAGAAGAAAATGAAAAATCACAATACTATCTTTACCAAGAAAACATTGTAGAAAGTATTTGTATTCTGTGGTGCATCAGGTCATGAAGAGTCTAGTCAGACACAATGAATGACAGAACAACAATGAATAAATGCTGATTGATTAATACATCTACACTGGGTAGCCTCCTTAAGGTTTAGGTGAAGGAAATAGTTAGGATAGTTGGAGATGAGGGAAACAGGTTATTTCAAGCACCTTAGTGTAGTTTTAAGTCATTAAAGCTTAACTACTATATTTTTGGGATAACCAGTAGCTTAAAATATTGGGAAAATAATTTACTTCATTAACTGCTCATGTGCTTTTGGGTAGTGAAGCATATAAAATTACTGATTTTCAGAGTGAAGAATGATTACTTCCTTTGCATCTACAAAGAGATAATTGCACAATGGCTAATCAGGGAATTTACTCAATGAGACAGTTTTATCACCTCCCTCCCCCATCTTGATTTTCTTTTTCTTTCTAAAATTTGTCCTTGTCATTTCCTTAGATTTCACCTCTGATACATTTCAAAATATTCCTGAATATAGAGATCATCTTTTTAACCTTTTGAATGAGTAATTTACTTGACAATGAAATTAGGGTCAGAGTGGGTTTGAACGTGTCAATCCTCAAAGCAACCTTCTTCAACCTTATTTTTAAAGGGAGTAAAATCTTTCAAGAAATATTTGAAAATATAACTAACAACCATTTGTTTATATAATTTCCTGTAATCAGTTTGATGCTGAATTGAAGCATAATGAAACAACAACAACAACAAATACTGAAGATAGGGTTGATTTGGTGAAAATTTTTTTCCACTGTTAATTTTTCTTGTCTTCAAAATTTAAGTATTTTATAATCATGATGTATTTACTTAACCAGTAAAAGACAATTACCTCATTATGTCAAGCTAATAGTAGCAGTGTTAAAGTATAATGTTTTTCTCCAGTGTTTTGACAGTAGTGCTTAGAACTTGGTCAAATATCAAAGACACCAAGGTCATTCACTACATCTCAGTCCACTTCCAGTCTCGACTTTTGTCTATCCACTAGACTTCAATGGATCTGAAACAAGTGTGAGATGTGTGACATTATGCAACTCTGTCTTTCTTACATCCAATTCTCATGCAATTCAGGATATCATACTATAATGTCATTGATTCTTTTTGAAAATGAAGGACAAATGCTAGCTAAGTGGCTTAGTGAATAGACAGTGAGCCCTAAAGATGGGAAGTCCTGGGTTCAAATATAACCTAGCTTTGGAGCCCTGGGCAAGTCATTTAACCCCAGTTGCTTACCTGTCTTCTGCTTGAAAATAATTATATTGATTCTGAAATAGAAGGTAAGATACAAAAAAAGAAAACATGAAATATGTATAAAATATACATATATACATATCCTTCACCTTTCAAAAGGTAAAGTAATAAAAAGTTCATTGATGGCTGAATTTGCAAGATTATGTTCAATCATTCTTTCCATCAGAACATTTACAAAGCTGTGTGTAGGGTATTGCACATGGCCACTGGTCTTATATCAGCTCTGGTTTAGTGTGATGGCTTCTGCTATCTCAGTAACATGGGACACCTCCAACATTGCCATGTTGAAGGAATCACTCATTACAGATCTTAACAAGCCTTTTTTATTAAATGTTTTTGTGGAAGTCCTTGTACTATGCTTTAAGGTGAGAAAGATGAGACTGAAATACTCCTTGATCTTACATTCTCCTCTTTCAGAAAAGATCAGATTTCTTTCATATTCAGAAAGATCAAAATTCTAGTAATGTCTCAGTTTTGCTGATGTCTAATTTTGTGGCTTACCTTTCTTTTATTCTAGATCCTTGTCTATTAGTTTGTTCTTTTGCTGCTAGTTCTTCTGCCTCATAATGGATTTGAATTTGGTTTCATATGAATACACATGAGTGCTTCAGTTGGTGGAGTAGGGGAATATTTGAGTGGTGGGCCAAGAAGAGAATCAGAAGCATTTGAACTCTAAATTAGAACAAGTCAAAAAATAAAAGATTTTGGTGCTTATAGACACAATGTGACATAGGTTATAGGGTACTAGATGTGAAACTCCAGAAGACCTTGGTAAAAATTCTACTACAGGAACTTATTTGTTGAGTAATTAGCCATGCTATTACTTTGTTAAAACCTTTACTTCTTGGAGTCAATATGGAAGAGTAATCCAGAACAGCTCTTTGCCACCATGAGATCCTCTCCAACAAAGACTAAAGTATCACCACAAAATGAATATAAGAGTGAAAGAACCAACAAGGAGATAGAGTGAAACAATTTTCTAAAAAAGAAAAACCCAAAAGGTAAGCAAAGAACAACTGGGGTATTAGGGTGAGAGGAGAGCAGAGGCAGCACGAAGCTGTAGCAAGGAGTGTAAAGATTAAAATTTAGGGGAGATGGGGAGACTGAGGCAGGTAGAAATTAGTTTCTCTCTGCAGGGAGTATTATATTTTTAAGAGGTTTATTAAAGGTTAAAGATTAAAGAATATACAAGTAAGAAACATGTGCCTAGGCCAGAGGCCTAGACAAAATAACCTCACATCATGCAAGAGACACGCCTGCTGCAAAACAGAAGTCCAAAAAGAGCCAAGACCTCAAAAGCCTTTGAATCAGCTTAAATACCTTCTCAATCTCGGCCCAGGTGAGATTACAAGGCATTCTGGGGAAGTGGAGCAAAGGCTCATGGGGATTGTAGTCCTGTATTCAAGTCTATTTTTTACAGGAGGAAAGAGCAAGCCAACAGCAAGCCACACACCCTCCACCACAAATCTGCTGCCTAAGATTTGGGAACCTATGTCCAAGACAACATCCATATCCTGAGATCCTGCCTGGGAAAATAGTGGTATAAGACAACTCATACTCCTTGAAGTTTCAAAATTGTGGAGAATTCTGGATCCCCAGCCCTGGGAATTCTAGTCTGGGCTTGAGATAACATTTTGGTGTGGTTAATAGTACTAAATACTGATCTTTTTGCCTAAAGCTCAGGGAAGAGCTTCAAGACAGGAAAATCAAGGGTGTACCTGACTGATTCAAGTGCCCCTGACCTGATCAAGAAAAGAGTGAGATCAAAAGCTTACACGTAAGTCTGAGGCAATTCTTGAAACTCTCATCATCTCAAGGGTTAATTGAATCAGCAGACAGAGGGGGATCTCAGAGCTCTCAGCCTTAAGACCATCACATCATCCCCTCAAGCCTACATATAAATATATAGGATAAATGAGCAAACAACAAAAAAGCACCTAATTTTAAGAATTTTTATGGAGACAAAGAACAAGATATAGACATAGAAGAGGACAGTGAAAGCAAAGGAAGCACACACAAAGTCCAAAAGATTTCAAAATCCTATTAAGAGAGGCAACGGAAAAGTGAGATAGAGAAATGAATGTGATTTCAGAAGAAATGGGCCAATTGAAAATAGAGAACCAAAAACTGACAGAGAAAATCAAGTATTAAAAATCAGAATTGATGATTAGAGAACTGCAAATTAAAACAACTCTGAGGTACCACCTTATACCTAGCAGACTGGCCAATATGACAACAAAAGAAAGTAATAAATGTTGGATGGGATGTTGCAAAATTGGGACACTAATTCCCTCCTGGTAGAGTTGTAAATTGGTCCAACCATTCTGGAAAGCAATTAGAAACTATGTGCACAGAGCTTTAAAAGAACATCTTCCCTTTGATCCAGTCATACTACTACTGGATTTGTACTCCAAAGAGATAATAAGGAAAAAGAATTTTACAAAAATATTTATAGCCACACTCTTAATGTGATAGCAAAAATTTGAAAAATGAGGAGGTGTCCTTTGATTGGGTAATGACTGAACAAATCGTGGTCTCTGTTGATGATGGAATGCTACTGTGCTGAAAGGAATAATGAACTGAAGGAATTCCATGTGAACTATAATGACCTCCAGAATTTGATGCATAGCAAAAGGAGCAGAACCAGGAGAACACTGTACACAGAGTCTGATACATTATGGCACAAATGAATGTAATTGAATTTTCTATTAGCAACAATGCAATGACCCAGGATAATTCAGAGGAACTTGTGAGAAAGAATGCTGTCCACATCCAGAAAAAGAACTGTGGAAACATAAATGGATGAGAAAAAATGTGATCACATAATGTGATAGGGATATGATTGGGGTTTTGATATTAATGGATCTCACTACTGAAGATATGAATAACATAGAAATAGGTTTTGAACAATGAGGCATGTATAACCCAGTGGAACTGCTTGTCAGATTTCGGAGTGGGCGGGAGGAAATGGGGAGGAGGGGAATCTTAAATCATATAGCCATGGAAAAATATCCTAAATTTAAAAAATCAGAATTGACCATCTAGAAATGAATGATATCATGAAAAATTAATAAATAATAAAGCAGAATCAAAGGAATGAAAAAAGGAAAACATGAAGCATATTATTGCTAAAACAACTGACCTTGAAAATAGATCTAGGTGTGATAATTTGAGAATTATTGGACTACCTGAAAGTCATGATCAAGAAAAAAATTTTGATGTGAAAATACAAGAAATCATCAAAGATAACTACCCAGAGATCTTCAAACAAGAAAAAATTAAAATTGAAAGAATTCACAGATCACCTCCAGAAAGAAATCTTCAAATGAAAACTTCCAGGAATAAAATAGCTAAATTTAATAGCCACAAAGCCAAGGAAAAAATACTTCAAGCAGCCAAATCCCATGGAGCTATAATCAGGATCACAAGGGACCTAGTGGTTTCTATATTAAAGAATTGAAAGGCATAGAATGTGATATTCAGAAAGGCAAAAACTCTACTCTCTCACTTTTGAGAGGGATATAAGGATCAAGTGTGATGAAGTATGTAACATAGCTTGTCAATGTCAATAATTATTAACTCTCTTCTGTATCTCACTAAATAATCCTTTATATGTAGGATCACAGTCTGAGAACTATAAGGGTCATTAAACACCATAAAATAATTCTACTCCTCCCCTTCCTTTTACAAATAAGGAAGTTGAGATCTGAAGATGTTAATAGATTTATTCAATTTCATACATGGTTTCATAGCAGACCTGGGATTTGTACCAAGGTCTATGACTCAAAACCAATATTCTTTACACTGTAATCACTGAATTTTCAGCTGTAGGAAAAAAAAGCCATTCAATAGTAGGCAAATAGTGGCCAAAAAGGACTGCTCTTTATACATTTATAGTGTAGATAAAGATCATTTCATCGGAATAATGGTTGTGCATTACTCATCATGGTGAGTATACATGTAGATAGTTGTGCTAAGAAAAAACATGTTTTAAAGGATACATCATATATGCTTTCATAACAAATTCTAGATGAAAGAATAGTATTTTTAAATTTTCTTTTATTTATTTCTAAAATATAATGAAAGATAAGAAGCAAATTTAAAAGTACCAACTTAAATTCATTTGCAATATGCAATAGAATTTAAAGAGGTAACATTTTCTTAACCATCTTTATTGTAGAAATTTTAGGAGGAAGAAATAAAGAAGTTTGAGAAATATAGAGGAAGAATAGAGTATACCTGATCTTGGTTATCCTCTGAAGCAGGCATTGTAATGTTGGGGGGTTGGAAAAAGGAGAGGGTGAAAGGAGAAGATTTTGGCTAATGCTTTGGGAATGAGAGCACAGCTGGTTTTAGAGAAATGGAAGATGCTTCTTTGCAAAATTTACATTAGGAAATAAAGCCACAGCTTAACTGAAAGAATTTTCAACAAAAGCAAAATGTATTGAGCTCCTATTCTGTCAACTGTTCTTAGTACTACAGATCTGTAGAGTCAGGAAATATGGCCCCTGTATCGAATGATAAATATATATTTATAGTTTTACATTTTAACAGAGGAGACTAGGTAGAATGACTAAAAATAGCATATACACCTAGTCTTTGAAAATAAAATATTTGGAGAGTAATGAATTGGAGGATCTTTTATGCTAAAATCTTAGCAAGTCAGTATAATGGGAAGACCAATCAGGCTTACTGAAAAAAAAAGTCTGCATTATGGAAAGCATTTTTAAAATGCAGTTTTATTACCTTCAAATGCTGTGAATGCTATAAACCAGGATATAAATGGAGCCTAATAAATTCAATGAGGTAAGCAAATGAAAAATTATAATTCACAATGGGGATACATTATGTAACATAGAAAAAGCATAAAATGGCAATGTATATAAATTAATTCCTGAAGAGTGATATAGAAGGCTGATATTGAAGAGACGGTTGGTTTTCTAAATAGCCCCTACAGAATGTCATCAGTGGCCCACCCTTAGTCCTTCCTGACTCCTTCACTACTCCAAATATTCTGGGCGCACATAGACTAGATTCAGATGATACTAGAGTGCTGACAATCTCACTTTGGCTCCTTGCCCCTACCTGGAGTTAATTCAGAATCACCTCCAAATTAAAGCTGATATGGCTTGTGTTTAAGTTTTCCCAAAATGAGTTACAAATTCTTCCTATCCCACATAATCACTCAAAGTGAAATTGGAAACTATCAGATAGTCTTTGCCCTACATCCAAAGAAAATTCATGAAATGCAAAAGGACTCACAAGAACCAATGAACAATTACAGAAATTTAATATATTCAAATTGTCCTAGAATTCCCTAGGAAAGTAAAAGCACTATGGAGAACTGTCTGAATAACTCAAAGAAGCATCTGAGAGAGTTGTTAAGATTCAGATTTCCTTGATTCCTACAATAAAGATTTAGGCACTCAGTTACAAGGAAGCCTTCATTCTTCTCAAAAGATAATAGTGTTGAAGAAATCCTTAACCACTAGGAGGCCAATATTTAACTCTCAATCTCAGAAACTCTTGATCTCCTAGGAATTTCTAAACTTTCATGAAAAACCCATTGTCAGATATTCTAGTCTTTAAACTGTCTCAGGAAAGAAAACAGAAAAGCCAAAGGATGAGAAGAATGATTTTTGCAGGGAGAAGGAGAGAATTATAAAAGGGAGGAATTCCCTTTCTCTCCCTGCCCAATTTACCATATTCCAATGTGAACATGTAAGAGAATTTAAGTAAAATAATTTCAGAGGATGAACTTGAATGAGTTATTAATGAATTTCCAAAGGGGAGGAGGGAGAATATCTCTAGGAACAGATAGAACTCATGAGAATGTTATCATATGTTCAGAGAAAGATTAATTCTAATACTATAATAACTGCTGCCAAAAATAGAGAAAAATGGATTCTAAAAATTCCTTCTATAATTTAAATATTGTCTTTATACATAAGCCAAAGAGAATGAAAAAAGAAAAAGAAAACCATAGATAAAGTTATGAACATATGCAAAATATAAGAAAATATCACAATATATCAAATTGAATATATTATAAAATTATCAATCTAATCAACTATATTTATTGATATAAAGTCAACAGAATGAGTGACTAAAGAAAAAGATACAGAAAAATTATTTGACCTAATACATCACATATTTCTGTTAAAATTACTAAAAAGTATAAGAGTAGATATTTCCTTAAAATGATAAATAGTAAGCACCTAAATCTAAAAGCTAAAATTATATATAAAAGAAATAAAAGAGAATCCTTTTCTAATAAAATCAAGGGTGAAATAAGAATAATCATTATTACCCATTTTTTTTGACATTTCATTTCTCACCTGACATCACTACTTTGGGACTCTCATTCATTTTGGGATTCTGCCTTATCACTGCTTTCTGTTCCTCTTATTAGAGGTTATAGCTGAACTCCTGTCAGATTGTGCAGTTGGTGACACTATTAAGACTCAGAATTTAGGCAATTGGTCAGTAAATAGATGAATTTTCTATTTCCTTCTGAATTTAAGGAGAGAGTACAATTCAGAACATTTCCTCATTTCTTAACTGGTCCAGCTACTTTAGTACATCTCTGACTTCCTCCTTCCAACCCTACCCCTTTTCTGATCTTTTTTGTGCACTGTTCCTCCCCTCCCCCCATGACATTGTAAGTTCCTTGAGGGTAGAGACAGTTTTTTTTTCTTTTTTCCTAATTGTATTTTCACTGTTTAGCACATTGCCTAGTACATAGTAGATGATTAATAAATGTTTATTGACTATTACTTTTATTGACATATTACTAGAAATGTTGAATACAATAATGACTGGAAAAGGAAATTATGACAAGAAATTAAATGAATAAAGACAAAAAATGAAACAATATGATTTTTCTAGATTTGTTAACCTTAAAGAGTAAATTAATAATTATTTTAACCAAACATTGGAGTGTAGGATATCAAATAAATCTATGAATGTCAGTATTTTTGCAGAATAACAAGAAAACAGCACAAAGGGATCAAAAAAAGGGGTAATGGTAGAAGGAGGAAGTTGGAGATGTTCCAAAGTAGTTGAACCAGTTAACAAATGAGGAAATGTTCTGAGTTGTACTCTCTCCTTAAATTCAGAAGAAAATAGAAAATTCATCTACTTATTGACAAATTGACCTAGCCATATCACTGCTGGGTTTGTACCCCAAAGAGATAAGGAAAAATACATGTACAAAGATATTATAGCCCAGGTCTTTGTGGTGGCAAAAAAATGGGAAAATGAGGGGGTGTCCATTGATTGGGAAAGAGATGAACAAATTGTGGTATCTGATGGTGATGGAATACTATTGTGCTGAAAAGAATGATGAACTGGAGGATTTCTATATGAACTGGAAAGACCTCCAGGAATTGAAGCAGAGTCAAAGGACCAGAACCAGGAGAATATTGTACACAAAGGCTGATACATTATGGCAAATCAAATGTAATAGACTTCTCTACTAGGAGCAATGCATCAAGGACAATCCAGAGGTACTTTTGAGAAAGAATGATATCCGAATCCAGAGGGAGAACTGTGGGAACAGAAATGTAGACGAAAAACATATTATTATGATGATATTATTATGATATAACATATCATGTGGTTTGATGGTGATATGATTAGGGTTTTGATGTTAAAATTTCACTCTTGCAAATATGAATAATGGGAATTGTTTTTTGAAAAATTATGCATGTATAACCCAGTGGAATTGCTTGTCAGCTCATGAGGTGGGAGGGGAGAGGGGTGGGAAAAATCATGAATCATGTAACAATGGAAAAATATTCTAAAGAAAAAGAGAATGTTAGGAAACATAGAAGTTAAAAGGAGAAGAAGATGGCAGAGGATGAGATGGATGATGTTTCAGAAACAATGGACATGAACTGGCACAGATTTCAATAATAGTGGAGGATAAAAGAGCCTACTGTGCGATTGCCCATGGTATCACCAAGAGTTGGACACAACTGAACAGCAAAAATAACAAATATCACATAAAAATGGAAATATCTAGAGAAAAAACCTACATTATAAACTTTTAAAATGCTCTAAATCACTACTTAGAAAAATAAAAACTAAAGTATTTAAAGCAATTGTGAGATTCTATATCAGAAACATTAGATTGGGGGGAAAGTAAAAAATGAACACTGATAAATTTTGGAATAGCCATAGGAAAATAGGAACAATGATTTACTGTAAATAGGTTAAATAAAACTTTCTGGAAAGCTATTTGGAACTATTCAGAAAAAAAGTTATTTAAATATATATACCTTCAACCTAACTATATCACTTCTGGACTTAGGTCCAATAGAAATCAGAAAAATAGGAAAAGGGGATAAAGGGACAAAAATATTTATAGCAGACCTAGTTGCAGTGCCAAAAAAAAATAAACTGGAAACTAAAGTATTATGCAACAATTGGGAACTAGATGGATAACTTGTGGTATATGAATGAAATGGAATTCTGTTTTGCTGCAAGCAATGAGCAAATAAATTATTTTTAAAAGGCTCAGAAAGACATATTAACTGATGCAGAATGAAATAAGATCTAGAAGAACAATTCAGACTCTAATGTTAATATTATGAAAATGAACAGCTTTGAAGACTGTTATTAACTGATGAAGAATGAAATTAGTAGATTAGGAGAAGAAGTTTCACAATAACAGTAGCAACACTGTAAAGATAAACAGTTTTGAAAGCACTAACTACTGTGATCAACATAAGGACAAACTATGATTCTGAAGCTTGATGATGAAATATCATATCCACCTTCTGAAAGACAAGTGATTGATTTAGGATATAAAATGAAGCACATTTTTTGTATAAAGCTAATGAGAAAATGTATTTTATTTGACTACACATATTTGGTACAATGAATTTGTTTCCTTTACTTTTTTAATGAATCAGAAGGAAAAGAAAGTAAATATAAGTTCATTTTAAAATATTAAATGGTAGAGAATTTGAGGGGAACTACAGATGTGAATTGTCACATGTGCCTTCAGAAGAGATTGCTGTATTATTGATTTTGCTTAGTTTTATGTAACTCTAACAAAATGCTAGTGATATTCAAATATTTGCAATATAAAATAAAGCAAATCTATATAACTTTATAAAGTACATTTTAGTCTGACAGGCCAAGGGAAAAAAAAGAGAAGCAAAGGGAAAAGAAAAACAATATGAAAGTTTGGGGCAGATAGGTGGTACAGTGGATAGAGCATCACCTGAGTTCAAATCTGGCCTCACACACTTACTAGCTGCTGGACACTAGGCAGATCACTTACCACCATTTTCCTTAAACTTCCTTATCTTTAAAATGGGTTGAAAAAGGAATTGGACACCACTCTAGTATCTTAGCCAAGAAAAAAACCAAATGTGGTTATGAAGAGTGGGATGTGAAACAACTCAACAACTACAACAATATCAGTTTACTAAAATATGTTTTAAAGGAAAGTTATTTCTTCTAAAAGCAGCCTTTCCCTTCATGACTTTTTGGATATCATCAATCTAGGGGAAGATACAGACACTAGGAAACAAAGAAAGGAATTCCTTGTATGTCCTTCCAACAAGGATGTATGCCTTGTAATCTTATCAAATTTATTATATGATAGAGGGAAGATGAGGAACTAATTAAGGGGTCCACAGTTACCTTCTTGTTGCATACTAAAAACAGAATATGAGATATTTCTTAATTTATCATCCATAACTTAAATAAAAACCCTTATCTTCCATCTTGGAATCAATACTGTGTATTGGTTCCAAGGCGGAAGAGTTGTAAGGGTTAGGCACTGAGGGTTAAGTGACTTACCCAAGGTCACACAACTAGGAAGTATCTGAGGTCAGATCTGAACCCAGGATATCCCATCTCTAGGCCTGACTCTTAAATTCACTGAGCTACCCAGGTGCCCCTTCATCCATAACTTTTTAAGTTTACTGTGATGATTATCATAAATTCAATGAATGGGACCCATTAGTTAGGTTGTATAGTAACTTTAGAGAATGTGTACTTCTATATCTTTTCATGTTGAGCAATGACATCTTTTCCTTCTGATTTCATATGTTTGAGCATTAAGCAGATACAGCTTTGCAATGTTGTGCCTGTGTTGATAATCTGCTAATCTGAAATGTTCTTTTTCTTGTCCTCTTTGGCTACCCAAATTCTACTTTTCCTTTAAAGGCCCAATAGTGGGAAGAAGAAAAAAGAAACTGTTTATGTATTTGCATATAAGATTGACAAGCATTATCCCCTCTAACCTCCGCAATACCTTTTTAGGTAGATAACACAGTTATTATTATTTCCATGTGGTCATTTTATAAATTGGGAAAATGAAACTTAAAGAAATTAATTAAATGGTTCTTGGTCATAAAAATAGTAAACATCAGAGATAAAATTCAATCGCAGATCTTTCCAACTGCCAAAATAATTACTATTTCCTCTATACCATTGATGTCAAAACCACCTCTCTTGGGCCAACTCTTGAGTATTGTCTGAACCATATTAAAATATATTTGTGATATATTAGCAAAATTCAAAAATACTAATACTACTAAACATAAGTAATATTACATTTTAAAACTAAGTCAACACATAATCCATAGGGATCCTTATGTTGGGATTGATTACCCTTATTTCTATTTGAGTTTGAAACTATTGCTCTATCCTACTAGACACTGAATTAGGAATCTTGAGAATTAGGGCTTGGTCTCAATTCTGCCACTGATATGTTGTATGACATTGATCCAGTAGGTGTCCACAGGCTTTACTAGACTGCTAAAAGGGGTTATATCTCATAAAAGAACTCCTAGCTTCATCATCTCTTTAGTTATGTGCAGCTCTAATATTATTTCCTGCCATTATTCTATTTTATGTCACCTCTATATATAGTTAGTTGATCAGCAAGCATTTAAGTACATACTGTGAGACAGATTCAGATTGAGTGTGGCTAAGGAAGAATGCAATTGATAGCAGAAGGAAGATGGCTTGCCCTTCCTGCTCTCTCTGACCCAGAATGTTAATCAGAAATTATTTTTCCATTTGTAACCAGGAGATTTAGGGGGATCCTCACAATCTCTGAGCACCAAGTGAGAAGATTAGTAAACTAAACCTAGTATATGGGTTCCCTTATGACTTAAACATCAAATATTTATTATCAACTACTTAACTGCCAGTATTCATATTTATTCCTCTCAGTGCTAATGTGGGGGAAAACGTTTATGGCTGTAAGGATACTGGCTTACTGTGTTCTAAATTAAAGGAGACTGGTGATCACTCATTTTCATTAGATTAGCAAACTCCCTCACCATAATTTGCCCTTTTCACAATTAAAAATGCTAAGCACAAGAATGTTAGTGTTGGGGAACAGTATTAAATTGCATATGTCTGTGGCGTTCTTTTAAGGTTGTTATTGGAAGTCATGAGTCTTGAAAGAGCTCAAGAACAAAGCTTTTTATTTAGAACTCATTGGCTTTGAAATTTCATGATCTTGAGCAAACCATTTTTTAAATTGTAATTATTGGATTCTGAGGTCTTTCAAATGAGAATGAATATGATTTATTGTCTAGAACTCAGGTTCTAAATTTAGGGAAATCTGGCTTTAAATCTTGTCTGATAATTTCTAGTTTATCTGATCATGAACAGGTTACATAATTCTGAGGCTCAGGAATCTCCCTAAGACTAATCATAAAGAAATATGTTGAACTGAATTTTTTCATTCTAAGGAATTCTAGACTAGTTGATGAATTTTGTTCCAACATTGGTACTGATGGAAATAGCATGGTGCAGTAGACAAAGAGTAACCTTTGAGCCAAGAAAACCAGGGTTCAAATCCTGCTGTTGCATACCAATCATGAGTTCCTGTACAAATTACTTAAATTCTCAGTAGTAATGCTAATAGATAGCATTTATATGGCTTTTTGATATTTACAAAGCCAGATAGATGGAGCAATGGATAGAGTAATGAGCCTAGTCAAGCCGACTCAACATTCTGAGTTTAAAGCTGACCTCAAACACTCACTAGCTGTATGAGCCTATGGAAGTCACTTAACCTTGTTTGCTTCAGTTTGCTCCTCTGTAAAATGAACTGGAAAGGGAAATTGCAAATCCGTCCAGTGGCTTTGCCAAAAAAAAAAAAACAACAAATGGATCACAAAGATTTGAGCTCTACTGAAAAATGATTGAACCACAACAAAAACATTTGCAAAGCATTTTACAAACATTACTTTATCCTCTCAATAACTTATTATTATTTGTATTTTGTAGATGAGGACACTGAAGCAGACAAAGGTTAAATGACTTACCCAAGATCATAGAACTAATAAAAGTCAGGCCAAAATTCTTGGTCAAAATTCTTGTCTTCAGGTCTATTGCTCCATCAATCAAGACACTTAGATGTAGGCAAAATACTCCCTAAGGACATTCATTAGGTGCAAAGAAGCAAAGAACTACAACAGTTGAGGAATTTTTATTACTCAGTAAGACTCTAAAACAATGAAATTAGAGGTCCAGTAGGAATTGTTTTTGAAAGGAGGGAATGTCTCTTTTATTTTACTATCTTGCCCCTTTATTTGTTCTCCCTTATTCAGTACAGTTTCCACCTTCCTTCCCCTCTCTTTTTCCTTCCCTCTTCTCTCTGTTTCTCCTCCTGCTTACTTTTATTATTGACCTAAAACCTTACTATCCTTAGCTTATCCATTTCTTCTTTCCCTAACTCTTCTCTTCTTTTCCTCTACTTCCTTCATCATTTTCACACTTCATCTTCCAAATTAACTCTCTTTTCTCCTCTTCCACATCCATGACCCAGTTAAATTAATGTTTCTTTCCAAAAAGCTTTGTCTTAGAGAAAAATAGAAAATCAACACACAGCTTGATTCAAGTATCTATTCATAATTACAAGCAAACTAATTAATTTTCTGATGTAGAGGAAGGAAAAATTCCCTTAAAATGTGCCTTAGAATTCTGCCAAAGGAATGGAATTCTCCTCCTTATTAATTTTAAACATCAGATAATAAAGGACTAGCTAGCTATAGCTTATCATTCTATAGACAGCCATATTTGTATCATCTAGAAAATATAGGAAGATGGATATAAGTCCAAGGACTCTGGTTAAAATACTCTTGGAGTAACTGTGTTATATTCCAAAGAAACAAACCCTGAATCAGAAGTCCATTCTGGCATGAATACAGCAGATGGCCATATTGACTTTCTTGGGTCAGGTAATTAGGCTTTCTAATTTGATCTTAATTAAATTACTGGCTACCTAAAGACCTTGATCAGTTGGTTTTTTGGCAGCTAAATGCCTGCTCTGAGAAATAACCCAAATTAGCCTTTGAAACCTGAGCCTTTTAAGTCTTATTTCCCCCAAATCCAGAACACTTTGCATCAATACACAACCTAAATATATATATATATATATATATATATATATATCATATAGGTGGATTGCAAAGATATCTCCCAATAACCAAGAATCATTTTGAAATTTAAAAATAAGCCTCATAGAAAGGATTTGTGAAAGAATATTAATTTCATAGCTTTCATAAACCTTTACTTTTTAGCTTGATGAAGGGACACTGTGACCAGTACCATTCATCCTTAAAATTCTCCCCAGGCTCTATTATTTAACTAATGTCTTCTGTTTTTTTTTTTTCCTTAATCTCTCTGTCTTTCCTCCTCTAGTCCTTTTCCCTCAGCATTTTGTCTAAAACTTTCCCATTTCATCTGTGAGATGATTTGAAATATTCCAATCTTAGCAAATTTGTTCATCCAATCATCTACAGAAAATTTCTACAATACATTCCAGATACACCTACATCCAACCCTTTGTTCCTCTGATGCCATAGAAAAATTAGAGAAACATTCATTTTTAATATATATACATCTGTTTGTCATCTAGATAGCACAAATAGTATTCTTCCTGAGTTCAAATATGACTTCAGACACTTGCTAGCAGTATGATCCTGGGAAGTCACTTAACCCCAATTGCCTCAGTTCCTTATCTGTAACATGAACTAGAAAAGAAAATTACAAACTACTCCAGTATCTTTGCCAAGAAATCACCCAACGGGATCAAGAAAAGTGTGACACAAGTGAAACAAATGAATAATAATAACAGCACTATGATGGGAAAAAAAATCTTCTCAATGTACTTGCTTGATAGTGTCACTGTGCTAAAAAGTCTTCATTGGCTTCCTTCCTCAGATTTCTATTAGCCCTTTATCTGAATTTCCAATGTAGTGTTATCCTTCTGCACTATAAAATATGATAAAAATGATTTCACTTATAAAAGAAAATGATTATTAAGCACTGCCATTTCCTTCTATCATCTTGTATTCAGATACAGTTCTGAAAGACATTCTACAGGGCAGTGGGAACCCTACCAAAATTTAGGTCCACTAATTCATCATCGACTGGATTATACTATACTATCCTTGAGATCAACCTAATCCTGGAGATGCCTACTTTTCTCCTAAAAGAAATTTATCTCCAACTATATAAAATAAATGTAATTCCTACCATATCTTATAACTCTGACTTTTGGTGATTTTGCTTGAAGACTTTTGATGACAATCTTGTTGTCATAAAACATGTTCATAAGAATTGCCTGACCTGTGGTGGAACCTTTCAAGCTCATACTTGTCTGATTAGTCACAGTGAGATATGTTGACATTGACACTAACATACTGATGTCATATCGATCCTCTTCAAATATGAATGACGAAAACAAATCAACCACCCAGCTCAATAGATACTTGTTGATTGCCACCAGCATAGACCTATTCCATTTTTTTAACATGTAGTTCTCAGCTTATTCCTTTTTTTAATGGTAACATTTTTCCTCACTGAAGCTTCCATATATTGTTTCTACTTTACACTACTAAGAAAAAGCAGAGCAATTCCATTTTTTCTTCTATATTGCAACATAAAAAAATTGAAAACAATAATCATATCCCCTTACATTTTTTTTCCTTAGGTTCAAATATCCTCAGATCTAAACATGCTTGGTTTCCATTTCGTAGAAAAAAAATTCATGGAGGTCAAGGACTTATATTTAAATCATAATCAATATTTAGATAAGAATATCTTAATCTTGGTAATGTTTATTGGTTAAAATTGAGAATGTATTTGAGAAGTTTAGTTCCATGTTTAAGTGATTAATCTTGAATATTTAGGAAATGTTAATATTATGCAGTTAAAGTTTGAGAGAGATATTTTCCCTTTATTGATCCAGATCTTGGCTAGATGATTTGACTAATGTTTCCGAATTGAATTTTGTTGCTATTCTTATCTTTCCAGCTTTGTCTCCATGCTCTGTATTCTAGAGAGGATATTTACAAACTATGAATAAGCCCTAAACTTTCTAACATTTACGTCTTCTTTCATGCTTTTTCCTTTGCCTTTTAGCGTCTTAATCTCCTATGCCTTCTCTTATTGCCCAACTTTACTGTTGCTGTTTTTAAGAATCTTCCTGGAGTTCGCCCATCCTCATCTCTTTCCCCTTCGGCTCATATGATGCTTTGTGCTTCTCAAATGCACAATACTAGATTCTAGAGACACAACAATGAAATAAGATCATTCCTGCTCCATAGGAACTGGCATTCTAATAGTAGCAGGCAAACAAACTTTAATTCAAGACAATATGGTAAGTGAAAAAATAAAGTGCAAAGTGATGAGAGAAATGGAAGATGCCTCCTCTCAATTTTTGCATTTCTTGGAACACATGTAGGGTATACAACACTGAATAATAACGTCTCCACCAAAAACTAATAAACACTAGAATGAATCTGCAATTCTAATCTGTAGTCCTGGATTAACACTAAATAGATAAGTGTTGCAGGACTAAAATGTTCTGAGGATATTCTCTTCATCCTTTAAACAAGGGTTATGTACTTCCATTACTTCATCTCATAGAGTTCTGAGAATTTGATGAGATAATGCACTTGATAACTCTTTAATGTGTAATGTTATATGCTTGCATAGCACTTTTTTCCAGAATGAAGGCCCCTCTGCTAATCAGTTCATCAGCAAGTGCAAATTTACTCTGGAATCTCACTCTCCTTCTTGACAGGGCATATGGACTAATGATAGTGTCAGAGTGCTCCTGCACATTGGGAAGACAGTCATATGAAGGCCATTAATTCCTCTTAACATCTTTGAAAGTATCAAGTCATGTGCCTGATTACCAAATGGAGGCTTGAATTTTATAACTTTCAGGGCAGAGCTCTGCAATAGAAAGTACCTGTCAAGTTCCTCTCTCTATGAGCTTTCACTGTTAAGGAAATTGTATTTAGCTAGGCCTAATAATGATTAGTTTTCAAGCTTGTTAAATTTATGTGAACTGTTGAGATCTAATTCAATCATCCAATAAGTATTTACTAAGTGTCTGTTATTTCCTAGACACTGGGTCTCTAATAAAAAAAAAAATAAGTGAGACTAGTTTTAAGAAGTTTACATTCTACTAGAAAACCACTAAATCTTTACAAGTTAGTGAATGAAGGAAACGTATAAAATTAATACACAGTGATTGATAAGAAATACTAACAATTGAGAAAACCAAGAAAAAGCATTTCGATGTAGATAGACCTTAAGAGGTCCAAAGAAAGATAATGAGAAGAAGGAAAGTATTCTAGGCATGTGAGTACAGGCAAAAGAACAGAGGTGTTTAAAGGGAAGAGCAAGTAAGCCAATTTTACTTGAGCTTAGGATAGCCTAGGTCCAGTTAGGTGGTGCAGAAATTCTCTGCTCTGTGGAACTCACATTTCTAAGCTCCTATCCCTTTTTCATCTGTAAAATGGAGCTAATACCCTTGGAAACTCCTTTAATTTTTTTATGATGCTCAAATGGGACAATTCTGAAACTGCTACAAACCTTAAAGTTCAAAAGAAATATCAGTAATTTTTATTATTCTTTGAGTGTTATTCTGAACTTTAGGATCAGAGTTCAATGGGAATTGAGGATATAGGCTTTAGTCCTGGCTCTAGTATTAATATTAGTTGTGTGACCTTGGAAAAATGGCTTATCCTCCTTGGGCCTCATTTTTGTCAACCTTTTGTGAAAGTATTGGACTAGGAGAGCTCTAAGGTCCTTTAAGGCTCTAGTGTACTGTGATGATTTCAGTATACTTTATTTTATCGTTCCCTTATGTTCTGTGACACCAAGGCTATGCCCTTTATGTTAGAAAGCTTGCTTGCTTTTGTTTTTATACTGGATAGGGTGAATTTCATGGTTTAGAGGATGTAGGAAATATTGAAAGCTTTAAGATGTCCCTTGACATGTATTCATAAAGAACAAATGATCTCCTGATTCTTCTGAGCAAACACAAGGCTTACTGTTCAAATGTGAAGAGGTGGGTGGGCTAAGGATCAGTGTTTACTGAAACACCCAAGTATTAAATCAATTTTGTTCACTTGAGGGTAAATTTAGTTGTGAAGATTGCTTTATTCTCCACAGCAAAAACATCTATATGATGGGTATAATTTTCACTGAAGTTACCATGGCATTTTGACAATCCTGCTCATTCAGGGATTGCTAATCCTCCTATGAAACCTGGCCAAAATTCAATGAAGATTAGATGCTTTCAAAATTCTTCTTGGTAATTACACTATTTAATCTACATGTTTTTAATTAATAACTACAAGGTTTGATATTATGACTCTCCCAGAGTTTAGGGGACAAAAGGTGAGTCCTTCAAATATTCAGTGACTAAGACCATACCTATACTAAGAGAAACTTGGAAAAAATTGAGAAAATTATTTTTATTCATTTGTTGTCTGTAAAATAATATAAAAGCACCGATTGAGTAAACAAAGCATCCCTTTAATATACAGATTTTTAAGGGTTGGGGAGGGGGAGTTTATGTGTGTATATCTGTGTGTGTACATGACCTGAACCCCTATGACAATTTTTTTCTTGACCTATGTAATTCCTGAAAAATGCCATATTTCAGTTAAAGGTGGGACATAGAGTACAGTGATGAGTTGGAGGTGAATTCTATTTGTGCATGAGACCCAATGTGTAGTGAGAAGCCCTTATATGCATCCTCCTTTTTTGTGGCTTAAAGGGAGGCAGAATGGACATCTCAAGCCTTTTGTCCTCCTACTCTTTTCTGAAAGATACTTTCATTTCATCCAGAAAGGGAGCAAGTTTGGGACCAGAGGCCACTCTGCTCTCCCCAGAGAGAAGGGAGAACCAAGTTAGAAGTATATATGCCTGCTCTCTTAAATATTGTTAGCCTAGGAAATATGATCAGCTTCCATCTCACTTATGACAACAGTCATTGTGGGAGAAAGGGGGGCATAACCTCTATATCCAAGGTTTGTCCTTTTCCCTACCTAATGAACACATATCAAATAGTAAAAAAAAAAAGTCTATTTTTTCAAATCATAGCTAAACAGAAATTTTAAAAAGTAGACATAGGGGAATATGTACTGGCTAATTTAGAGTGCAAAAGCTCTTTCATTGGGAGAAATAAAATTCAGTTTGACAAAGAGTTTTGGATCTCACTTGAGAGAAAACTCCCAGCTAGAAAAAGAGGCATGATTGTGACTGCCAGATCCTCTCAAGTTTTCAAAGAGTCTTTTCCTTCAGCTACCTGAAATAGGAGTATTTTTCCAACTTCTCTCTCAAAGCTAGAAGCTGGGAGCACCTGAATTGTCTCAGTGATCAGACTAGAAACTTAACCAGTAACCCAGAGTACTGATCCTGAAGAGTCCCAAATGGGGACTGGAAAAGACAAGAGCTCTCTTTGCCTGTCACCAACTGTGCCCAAACTTTCACAGAAGACAGAGAATTAATCTCAACCAACAAAGAGAGAATCCCATATAGACAGATATAGAGATAGATATACAGAGAAACAGAGAGAGACAGAGAAAGACACAAGAGAGAAAGGGTGAGAGGGATGGAGATAGAGAGAGAGAGAGAGAGAGAGAGAGAGAGAGAGAGAGAGAGAGAGAGAGAGAGAGAGAGAGAGAGAGAGAGAGAGAGAGAGAGAAAAGGAGAGAGAGAGAGAAAGGGAGGGAGAG
Organism: Monodelphis domestica; assembly: GCF_027887165.1. Lineage (NCBI taxonomy): Eukaryota > Metazoa > Chordata > Mammalia > Didelphimorphia > Didelphidae > Monodelphis > Monodelphis domestica. Next base: position 240,041,319 of record NC_077227.1, on the reverse strand, counting down.
AGAGAGAAAGCGAGAAGGGGATAGGAATAGGCATATAGACATGATATAGATATACATTTCAGGAGGAAGTTCCATGAACACATACAAACACAAACACACATACACATACACACATTTTTAATCTCAACTATAAAATGGGATAATTATAGCATCTACCTCCCTAGATAATTGTGAAGATCAAATTAAGTATTTCTTATGTTCCTGGCAAATGGAAAGTGCCTAATAAAAATTGTTTCCTTCCTGTCTGGACATAGTCTTGCTGAATCATTATCCATATTTCTTTTCTATCTATGGGTAAAACCCAGGGTTCTATTCTAGGTCTCTCTTTCTCTCTAGTTTTCCTCCTGGTTATCTCATCATCTCATGAGATGAAGGGAAGAGAATAAACATTTACACAAAAATATATCCATTAACTTGGATGGAAATATATATATATATGTATATATATATATATGTATGTATACACACACACACATATATATATATGTATACACACACACATATATATATATGTATACACACACACTCACACACTCACACACCCATATAAAGAGGAGATATGGGAGTAGCCAGATAAGAGGGGAACAATTTCATGTACATACATACCTTTCTATCTAGCTATCTATTTGTCTTTGTTTTATGTATAATTTTCCCTGAACTTTATATCTATTATTCCTTGATAAAATATTAGAAATTCCTATTTTAAAATGCTTTCAATTCAACATAGCAATTATTTATTAAGCACCAACTATGTGTAGGAACCTGTTCAAGGCAGAGAAATAAAAAAAAAAAACTAGCCACAGCATGAGAACATCATGGACAATTGTTTTCATCCAGGCTGCCATTGAATTTGGCTTTCTATCCTTCTGTTCTTTCTCCTACTTAAATCAATGGCCTAAAAGAAAAATAAAAGTCTCTTGAGCTTAGGTTGTCGTAATTGTCATTGGGAAAAGTGAGTTAGGGCAAATTTTGAGAATATTTAAAATTTATAAAACACTAAAAATGGTTGAAGGTCACATGTCATCACAGCTATAACAGAATTAAATATTTAATTATATTTCTTGATTTTATGACTCTTGGAAAAATTGATGCAAGGTAATCCCCTTTCCCCCAGGAAAGGAGCGGGGAAATGAAGATAGAAATACTTAGAATGACTGATGACTTCATGAATACAGTCCTTAACACCAAAGGAATTCTACCAGTCTCTGTGTTTATCCTTAATTTATGACTCAAGTGTTCAAAGGTAACTTGAGTCTGCTTATCCTCGACAGTTGCGTTTTGAAAAAGATTTTAGCACCCTTTGACTAACTCCAGAGGAAATCACATAGGTCTTATTATTCCTGCACCAGCAACTTATTATAAAATAAGAGCTGAGAAAACTGTCCCAAAGAGGTCAAGTAACTTGCCCAAGGTCACACAGATAATCAGTGACAGTAATTATCAAGAATTTTATTTCAGGTACTATAATTGCAAATTCAGTGCTCTTTCCACCACATTGGGCTGCTAAGTGGAATTAACATCTTAGGTGTATTTTCAAGTCTAGTTTTATTTGCTAGAGCCAAATCAAGAGACAAAATAGTTATTGATATTGAAAACATATATTTCTCTTTGCATATTCCTTGTATGAATAAGTATTCCATGAGGGTGGTGAGTTATCAAAAAACCTTGTAATTAGCATAAGATAAATGTAACTTTAAAAAGGAAAAGTTTGTGAAGCATTTTACACTGAGACAATGAAAGAAACAGTGACTTCAAGTCTATGGGTAGAGACTTCGAGGTAATAAATCTATAGATATAGATAAATCTCTTTCTTTCAAACCAAAACTTCCAAGCTTTTCATTTTACTGGAATTACTCTCTCTAAATTTAATACAGCCTCTTTTCAAATCTGATTGCCTTCTATAAATCCTCATCATTCTTGGCCTCCCTTGTCATATTTTATCCCATTGCCTACCATCTGCTCTTCGATATAATTTGCTTTCAGTATTTTTATGATATTCTTTTCAATTAGTTCTCCTATTGGTCTGGCGAGCAATTTTCTGACTCTCCTTTGTTGGACCTATGCCTCATTTTCAAATTGTGGGTATATCTTAAGTTCTCTCATGGATCTTAATCGATATTGTCTCTACATTCTCTTTTTAAGTGACGTCATTAGTATCCATGAGTTTAGGGATGATCTCTGTGAAGATGATTCCCTGATCCACACAACCAACAAGTTATTCTCCTGAGCTCCTGTCTCCCATTACCAACTGACTATTTAAAAAACATTAGGGTAGCTAGGTAGTGCAATGGATAGAGTTCTAGCCCTGGAGTCAGGAAGACTCATCTGGCCCCAGATACTGGTTGTGTTAATGTCACTTAATGCTATTTGCCTCAATTTCTTCATCTTTAAAATGAAATAGAGAAGGAAATGGCAAACCACTCCAGAGTTGTTGTTTTTTTTTTTTCCCAAGAAAATCCCAAATGACTTGGCAAAGAGTCAGATTAGCTAAACAACAGCATAAAGATAATTTTAATATTTTTATTGGACACTACCATGTTTAAATTTATTCAGGTCACTATTATGAGATTTTCTGTGTTCTATGTTGAATCATCACCTATGCCTCATCCTAGTTTCTTAGAAACCCAAATTTATTTCAGAAGTAAGTTCAGGTGCCATTCCATACATGAAGTTTCTCTAGATCCCACCAGATACTGGCACACCCTCTCCAAAATAATTTTGCATTTACTTTACATATGGTCTCTATTTATTCCCATGTGAACACATTTTCTTCCTGATAAAACATAAGCACCTTGAGGTTGGCTACTGGTTTATTTGTGCTTCATTTCTCTAGATTCCAGCACATAAAAGACAATATTTTTTATTGATATAGTTATTTAGATCATACTGATTTGTAGTGTCTACCGAACTTAATGTGATTGGATTCCATACTACTTCCTCCATACTACCTTTCCCAATTGAAAATATCATCAAACATTCTGTAGGTCTAATTCCTACTTATTTAACAATTAAAATTTATTAAGAATATCAAATTATGAAAATAAAATCACAACTGAAAAATTAAATATTTGAATGAAGAAATTTCTAGAATAGGAATAAGAGAGCCCAGCAGTCTGAGGTTAAATCACATTGTATATTGCTATTTGTCTTGGATTTGGTTTTCAAGCTTTTATTTTCATAACTTGAATATTTGCAAATTTTTCAATATTTTTTTGCTGGGTGGCACAATATATAACATGTTGGACTTGAAATCAGAAAGATCTGAGTTCAAATCCTACTCCAGATACTATTAGTTACTTGTCCTTTGGAAAGTTACACCCTATGTTTTAGTTATTTTTCATTTATAATAAGGGCTTAATGACAATATCTACTTTTTCTTCCCCCTCCATTTCTTCCTTATTTCTACACTACTACTACTACTACTACTACTACTACTACTACTACTACTACTACTACTACTACTACTACTACTACTACTATTTATTATTATTATTATTGTTATAATTGTTATTATTATTATTATTATTATTATTATTATTATTATTATACTACCACTCAGACGATGATTTGGATCAAGGAGATAAATTTGAACTAAATTCAAAACAGACTGCTTTAGAACTCAGAATGCCAAATTTTCTATATCCCTTTACCCAAGAATAAGCTTTATATCCTGGACAATCTTTCCTCATGGATAGATCTATAAAGTCACCAAACTGAAATTACATGCAGCTAGAATTAAAGCAAAGGAAGATGGATTTTTGAAAGAGATACCCCATTGAAATTTGGTAACTTGATGTATTGGCCTTCTTTATTCTAAGAATATTTTTGTCTAAATAATCAGTGTCAGTCATCAGTAATCTAAGAACTCTCTTGCCTCAAAAATAACATATTTTTATCGTTTCCTTTCTCAATATTCCTTATCAGTCAACAAATGTGTTCCTTGTAAGCAACATATAGTAAGATTCTGGTTTTTAGTCTACTCTGCTATCTGCTTCCATTTTGTGTATGAGTTTATCCCATTCACATTTAGCATTATGATTCCTAACTGTATATTTCCCTCTATCATATTATCCCCTTTAAATCCTGCTCTATTCCCTTCCTCTCTATTACTCCTCACAAGTGTTTTGCTTTTAGTCACCCCACACACACTTCCTTTTCCCTCCAATTGCCTGCCTCTTCCCTTATCTTATTCCCTTTCTACTTTTTTTGTGGGGCAAGAAAGAATTGTATACCCAACTTATTATGGTGAGATAGAATTCTATACCAAACTGAATATACTTGTTTTACCCTTTACAATGAGCCCTTTACAATGAGAATAAAGTTAAAGCATTGCCTGTCACCATCATTTTATCCCCTCTCTTTAATGATTTTTCATGCCTCTTTATGTTATATAATTTACCCCATTCTGCCTTTCCTTTTCTCTCAGTGCAACCCTCTCAGCTCTTGATTGATTTTTTACATATCATTCATATGCATACATATCATATCATACATACATATCATTCCATATCATATTTATATATACGATACAATAATATATCATCTTATATAATATATCATCATATTAGCTTACTTCTCCACCCTCTTTCTGAGTAAATTCCTTCTATCTTCTCTACTACTAAGAGTAATTTTTAAGAATTACAGAAAGCTTTCCATGCAGACATATAAATAGTTTGACCTGAATGCTTCCCCTATTTTTTTTTCTTATTTACCTTTTTGGGCTTCTCTTGTGTCTTGTGTTTGGATTTCATTTTCTTTGTTTGTTTGTTTGTTTATTTAGGTCTGACTTATTCCCAGGAATACTTGGAAATCTCCTATCTTATTGAATGTCCATTTTCTCCTCTGAAATAATATACTCAGTTTTGCTGGATCGGTAACTCTGGGTTGTAAACCTAAATGTTTTGCCTTCCTAAATATCATATTCTATGACTTTCAATCCTTTAATGTAGAAGCTGATAGGTCCTGTGAGATCCTGATTGTAGCTCCGTGGTATTTGAATGATTTCTTTCTGGCTGTTTGAAGTATTGTTTCCTTGGCTTGCTGGCTCTTGAATTTAACTATTATATTCCTGGGAGTTGTAATTTGAGGATTTCTTCCTGGAGGTGATCTGTGAATTCTTTCAATTGTAATTTTATTTTCTTGTTCAAGGATCTCTGAGCAATTATCTTTGATAATTTCTTGTAATATGATGTCCACAGTTTTTTCTTCATCATGGCTTTCAGGCAGTCTAATAATTCTCAGATTGTCTCTCCTAGATCTATTTTCTAGATCACTTGTTTTATCAATAAGATATTTCATGTTTTCCTCATTTTTTTTTATTCCTTTGGTTTTGTTTTATTGTTTCTTGGTTTCTCATGAAATTGTTCATTTCTAAATGGTCAATTCTGATTTTTAAGGTATGATTTTCCTGTCAGTTTTTAGTTCTCCTTTTTCAATTGGCCCATTTCTTCTGTCATCACTTATATTTCTCTTTCCCACTTTTACTCTGCCTCTCTTGATTTTTTTTTAGTGTCTTAAATTTTGTGTTCTTCTAGAATTGGCGTCCATTACATATTTTTCTTTCAGACTTTGCATGTGCTTCCTTTGCTTTCAATGTCCACTTCTGTGTCTGTACCCTGCTCTTTGACTCCATAAAAACTATTTAGCATTAAGTGAGTTTTTTGTTGTTTTCTCATTTTTCCTTTATAATTATAGGTAGGTTTGGGGTGGTGGTGTGATGGTTTGAGGGCTGAGAGCTTTGGGATCCCCTTCACTTGCTGATTCAATTGACCTTTGAGATTCTGAGAACTTAAAGACTTTTCTTATGCTTAACTTTAAGCTTTTGATCTGACTCTGATCTTGATCAGGTTAGGGGCTATGTACTTGATCCAATTAAGCACACCCTTGATTGTCCTGTCTTGGAGCTCTGCACTGAGCTTTAGGCAAAAAGATCAGTACTTAGTACTTAGTACTATTAACCACCCAAAAGTATGAACTAAGTCCTTATCCCAAGCCCAGACTGGAATTCCCTGGACTGGGGCTCCAGAATTTTCCACAGTTTTTGTATAAATAAGGATTCTGAGCCTTTGGACTTCATCCCCCAGAAGTTCCTTATTATTTCCCAAAATTCCCTTTTCCCCGAGTCCCAGTATTTTGCTAGATTATATTTAAGTAGATTTAACTCCTCCCTCTTCCTCTTTTGGACCTGCAACCAGGCTGACATCAGGCAGTTCTTTAGCTTTAATGATTATTAATAAAACTTAATAAAATATAATGTTTAGTTATTGATCATTAATTTTAAAACTCACATTTTGAATTTAAAGAGTTATGTATTGACTGGTACCACTATTTGTCCAGGCAGGATCTTTGGGTTATGGATGTTGTCTTGATCATAGGTTCCTAAACCTTGGACAGCAGGTGTGGGCTAGGGTGTGTGTGGCTTGCTGTTGGATTGCTCTTCCCTCCTTGCTAAAGCTTCTTGCTGGCTCTTTTTTCATCTCACCCCAATGCCCCAGTTGTTCTTTGCCCACCCTTTGGGTTTTTCTTTTCTTGAAAGATGTTTCACTCTGTCTCCTTTCTGGTTCTTTCATTCTCATATTAATTTTGTGGTGATACTTTAGTCAGTTGGAGAGTATTCTCATTGTGGCATGGAACTGCTCTAAATTATTTCACCATCTTGGCTCCACCCCAGAAATTGAATACATGTTTTTTAGATATAGTATTGAGTTAAATATGCCACCAATCCTACATTAATGCAACACTATGTTGTGAAGGTAGTCTGTCATATTCTCTCTTGGCCTCTGTCTCTCTATCTTCACTGTGTCTATCTGTCTCTCTATCCTTTCTTTCTCTCCCTCATTTCCTAACCATTGATAAATATTTTCCAAGCACCAAAGTATTTGGACCTATAGATTGTCAAAGGCAATACCAATTGAGGACAAATTCTAACACATTCTATCAAATTGAAAGGTTTTAGTTTATTTCTAGTGATAGGTTTGGCATCTGTTGTTACAGGGATAGCCTTGCTATATTTGGAAAAGTTGATTACCAAAATATCAGAAGCATTGCTATCAGATTTTATATACACACATGTAAAATTTGGGGGAATAGCATGGTACCTCATTAATGCCATCATAATTTTTTTTGTGTAGAAAAGGGTAACCTGGGGGAGCTGGGTGTCGGAATGAATTGAGAGCCAAGCCTATAGGTGAGAGTTCCTGGGTTCAAATTTGGCCTCAGACAATTTCTAGATATGAAACCCACTTAACCCTCATTGCCTAGTCCTTATTATTCTTCTCCCTTGAAATCAATATGTGGTATTGATTGTAAGATGGAAAGTAAGGGTTAAGAAAAAGATAAATTTATTTCTGTTTAATGAGAAGATGACAGAGGAATGATAGAGAGGGATACTTTTACAAATGTGTTACAAAAGGCTATTAATAATAAATTTTCCAATGATAATGAGTTATTATTGCTAAAGACCAACATTCAGACTTGCCCTTGGCATTTTGTAAGAGCTGAAATAGTGGTTTACTTACCTCATTTTCCCAGTAAAAGAATAGCTTCCTTAAAGTCAGGGCTATTTCATATTTGTATTTGTATTCTCAGTGCCTTGACCAATGACTTACATATATATAGTAGACATGTGAGTTTATTATTTTTTTGTTGTTAAAACCTTAAGAATTCAATGAGCAATTTTGAGCTGATGACTTCATTCTAGCATCCACTGGCATAGCAATTAAACAATCCAAATCCATGGCAACACAAAGCATATCCATAAGAGACCATGAAGATTGCTCTGTTACTTTGACATTTTGTCAATGGTGAAGTCCATATAGCTGTGAATTCATGGCAGGCAGACTTGCTGCTTAGATAGAGACTCACTCACTGTATCAAGGGAATTTCACGTTTGGTTAAGTAGGATACCCACTGAACCTGAACTCAAATTTTTTTATGACTCAGAGACATGGACAGTCTGATATTAACTTTACCAAGTACTTCAGCTCCCCATGAAAGTAAGAGATTACTTTCAGCATAGAGGTAAATGTCAGGACATGCTTGAGATTATGGGAACCTGGGACTTCTCCATTTCTCAATTTACTAGTTATTAGGATTGTACCCCTTTGAGTCCCTCTACTCAGGAAATCAATTAGATTTTTACACTCAAGCCAAGACTATTTCAGGCAAGTGTATTGAATCAAACTGTTATTTACTCCAAGGATGAGTTTCTAATCACCAGGCCATTTAATTGACCTCTTCAGACAAAAATATATAAGTATGTATGAGAAATCAAATGCTTTGTATGGGAATTCCCTCTTCAAAAGATTGAATCAAGATTCCCTTTTAAGAAACGTACAGACATTAGACTGTTTTAGGTCAATAGTTAGAAAATAGAACAGCAGTAATAAATCAATCTAGTAGTAATGGAGGTTGGAGGGAGACAAAAAAGGAAAACAAATTTACAAATAATCAAAAAGAAGAGAAAGTAACAGAGAGACAGAAAAGCTAAGAAGGAGAGAGAAGAGAAGAGGAAAGAGAAAAGATAAAAAGACAGGTTGAGGAGGAAAGAAGACAAGGGAGAAAAATAGAGAGAGAAGACAGGAGAGTAAGAAAAAAAGACACATGGGAGATAAAGAAAGAGAGTATGAAAAGATAGAGACATAGACTAGAGAAGAGATGGAGGGATAGACACTCAGGTGGGCAGACAGATGAATAAGTAAGAAAAAAGGGAAGATAGAGGAAGGCAGGAGGGAAGAGAGAGTAAAAATACAGAAACAGAGGCAGAGAGAGAAACAGAGAGAGGAAATGAGAGAGAGAGGAAGAAAGAAAGACAGACACAAGAGAAAGAAATGGAGAAATAGAGAGAGGTAGAGGAGAGAGATAGAAAGGGATGAATGAAAGAAAGGGAACTAGGTGAGAGAGTGAGAAAGACAAACATAAATAAAGATGGAGACACAGAGAGAGGTAGGGTCAGGGAGAGACAGAGACAGAGACAGAAACAGAAAGATATCTATCTATTGATTGATAGATTTATAGATAGATAGATGGATGGATAGATAGATAGAACTTAAACACAAAGCTTAGATGGCCCTATTGCAGATCTCAGTCTTATTGTTGATCCTTCTTGTTAAGTGATATCCTTCAAGTGTCATCTTCTTCCTCTTGTAGATCTTCATTAATAATCCAGGTGGGGAGCATCAGGTCAAGATGGCAGCTTAGAGAAAGCTAAATTTCAGAGCTCCAGAAACCCTTCCTTACCGATATCAAACTGAATGCTCCTAGGGCACCGAAATTCAAAACAAACAACAGAATAGACCCCAGGAACACTCCTCCTGGACCTGGATCAAAAGGTACGGCCCCCCAAAAGTCAGAACCCGAGATCACTCAGATCTAAGGGGTAAGCAAAAGGAAGGTCCCAGAACCCATCCCCCCAACCCAGAGCTCTGAATCCGAGGCAGCAGCAGGAACCTCAGGGCAGACAAAAGGGCCTCGGGAGCTGGCTATTCTGAAGGCCGCACCCTGAAAACCACCTGAGGCAGTCGTGGGGGCACACAAACAGCAGGGAAACAGAGAGAGACAGGGGGAGCCTGTAGCCCCATAACCAGATCCTTCCATCTGAGTCTCACCAAAGGTCCCTTCCTCAGGGCATACTCAGTCTGAGGTTAATCCTATCAACAGCCCTCAGAGCTCCAGGAAGCCAAGGCCCCTCCCCCTCAGAGTACAGGGTCCTCTGAAACAACAGTAACCCTCAGGGCTGGCAAAAGGGCCTCGGGAGCCGGCTATTCTGAAGGCCACATCCTGAAAACAACCTGACCCAGTTGCAGTGGCACCCAGACAGCAGAGAAAGAGAGAGAGACGGGGGGAACCTGTAGCCCGCTGAGCAGATCCTTCCATCTGAGTCTCACTGAAGGTCCCTGTCTCAGGGAATACTCAGTCTGAGGTTAATTCTATCATCAGCCTTTGGAGCTCCAGGGAAGCCATGGCCACTCCCCCTCAGAGTGCAGGCTCCTCTGGCCAGCAAAGACATTGAAATACATCTGAGAGTGTCAATCCAGGCAAGAGCATAGAAGTAAGGCAACAGAGAAGCATCGGGAGGGAACTGCGGAGGGTAGTAACACCGAAACACCAGCAATTCCGGGCTTCCTGGGGAAGAGAGACAATTTCCTTGGGGCTAAAGCAACTGAACACCAGACAGATAACAGAAGAGCCAGCCCCCCTCACTCAGATAGAGATGGCAAACAGCACAGAAGCAAAAAAGCCTCAAAACAACAAGAAAAACAAGAAGGGGGCAACTTTGGACACATTTTATGGAGCAAAAATAAAAAAATATAGAGGAGATAGAAGAGGAAACACAAACAAATGCTCTGAAACCTTCCAAAGGAAATGTAAACTCTCCACAAACGTTTGAAGAATTTGAATCGAAAACGATCAAAAAGATGGAAGCCTTTTGGCAGGAAAAGTGGGAATTAATGCAAAAGAATTTCATGCAACTACAAAACCGGTTTGACCGAACTGAAAAGGAAAACCAGGCTTTAAAGGTCAGAATTAGGCAACTCAAAGACAATAAGCAGGTAAAAAAAAAATCAATAAAGCAAAGCCAAAAGATCAAGAAATTAGAAGAGAACATAAAATATCTCACTGACAAGGTGACAGACTTGGAAAATAGAGGCAGAAGAGATAATTTAAGAATAATTGGACTACAAGAAAATCCAGAAATAAACAGCAAACTCGACATCGGAATACAAGAGATAATCAAAGAAAATTGCCCAGAGATTCTAGAACAAGGGGGCAATACAGCCACTGACAGCTCACTAAACACCCTCTACACTAAATTCCCAAAAGACAATTCCCAGGAATGTAATTGCCAAATTCCAAAGCTTTCAAGCAAAAGAAAAAATCCAACAAGAAGCCAGAAAAAGACAATTGAGATATAAAGGAATGCCAATCAGGGTCACACAAGACCTTGCAAGTTCCACTATGAATGATCGTAGGGCATGGAACATGATTTTCAGAAAGGCAAGAGAGCTGGGTCTTCAACCAAGAATCAGCTATCCAGCAAAACTGACTATATACTTCCAAAGGAAAGTATGGGCATTCAACAAAATAGAAGATTTCCATGTTTTTGCAAAGAAAAGACCAGAGCTCTGTGGAAAGTTCGATATCAAAAAAACAAAGAGCATAGACTACCTGAAAAGGTAAACATGATGGAAAGGGAAAACGAAAAAATTGTTATCTTTTCATTTATTCAAACTCTCTTCTATAAGAACTACATTTATATCAATCTATATAAAATGTAATGTATTAATAGGAGGAAAAGAAAAATCAAATAGAATAATCTTTCTCACACAAAGATTCACACGGGAAGGGGAGGGGAAGAAAACTCCTATAAGAAGGAGAGGAAGAGAGTTTTTACTTAAACCTTACTCTCAGGGAAATCAACTCTGAGAGGGAAAAACATCCAGATCCATTGGGATCTTGAATTCTATCTTACCAAATAAGGGTAGGGAGAAGGGAAAACCAAGGGGGGGAAGGTGGGGAGGGAAAACAAAAGGGAAGAGGAGGAGAGGGGGGAGGGGAAGGGAACAAAAAGAGAGGGGCTAGAAAGGGAAACATATCAAGGGAGGGGACAAGGGGGACTGATTTAAAATAAATCAATGGATTAAAAGTTTAGAGCTAAAGAAGAGAGGTTAGGATTAGGGAAGGATATCAAAATGCCAGAGAATTCACAAATCACAATCAAAACTTTGAACATGAATGGGATGAACTCACCCATAAAATGTAGACAAATAGCAGAATGGGTTAGAATCCAAAACCCTACCATATGGTGTCTTCATGAAACACACATGAGGCGGGTAGACACCCACAAGGTCAGAATTAAAGGATGGAGTAAAACCTTCTGGACCTCAACTGATAGAAAGAAGGCAGGAGTTGCAATCATGATATCTGATAAAGCCAAAGCAAAAATAGACCTGATTAAAAGGGATAGGGAAGGTAATTATATTTTGTTAAAATGGACTTTAGATTATGAGGAAATATCACTGATCAACATGTATGCACCAAATAAATAATAAAGAGATAAAAGAAGTGAATGAAATCTTAGAAAAATTAGAATTAATACACATATGGAGAAAAACAAATAGGGACAAAAAGGAATACACCTTCTTCTCCACACCACATGGCACATTCACAAAGGTTGACCATACATTAGGTCATAGAAACATGGCAAAGAAATACAGAAAAGCAGAAATAATAAATGCACCCTTTTCAGACCACAAGGCAATAAAAATAAGGATCAGTAACGGTACGTGGAAAACCAAATCAAAAATTAATTGGAAATTAAACAATATGATACTCCAAAATCATTTAGTTAGAGAAGAAATCACAGAAACAACTAATAATTTCATTGAGGAAAATGACAACAGCAAGACTTTCTTTCAAACCTTTTTGGATACAGCCAAAGCAGTAATCAGAGGTAAATTCATATACCTGAGTGCATATATTAACAAATTAGGGAGAGCAGAAGTCAATCAATTTGAAATGCAAATAAAAAACTTGAAAGCAATCAAATTAAAAAAACCCAGAAGAAAACCAAACTAGAAATCCTAAAAAATTAAGGGAGAAATTAATAAAATTGAAAGTGATAGAACTATGGATTTAATAAATAAGACTAGAAGCTGGTACTTTGAAAAAACAAATAAAATAGACAAAGTACTGGTTAATCTAATTAAAAAAAGGAAAGAAGAAAAGCAAGTTAATAGCATCAAAAATGAAAAGTGGGACATCACCTCAAATGAAGAGGAAATCAAGGCAATCATTAAAATTACTTTGCCCAATTATATGGCAATAAATACAGCAATCTAGGTGATATGGATGAATATATACAAAAATACAAACTGCCTAGACTAAGAAGAAGAAATAGAATTCTTAAATAATCCCATATCAGAAAATGAAATCCAACAGGCCATCAAAGAACTCCCTAAGAAAAAATCCCCAGGGCCTGACAGATTCGCAAGTGAATTCTATCAAACATTCAGAGAACAGTTAATCCTAATACTATACAAACTATTTGATATAATAAGCAAAGAGGGAATTCTACCAAACTCCTTTTACGACACAAACATGGTACTGATTCCAAAACCAGGCAGATCAAAAACAGAGAAAGAAAACTATAGACCAATCTCCCTAATTAATATAGATACAAAAATCTTAAATAGGATACTAGCAAATACACTCCAGCAAGTGATCAGAAGGGTCATCCACCATGATCAAATAGGATTTATACCAGGGATGCAGGGCTGGTTAAATATTAGGAAAACCATCCACATAATCGACCATATCAACAAGCAAACCAACAAAAATCACATGATTATCTCAATAGACCCAGAAAAAGCCTTTGATAAAATACAAAATCCATTCCTATTGAAAACACTAGAAAGCATAGGAATAGGAAGGTTGTTCCTAAAAATAATAAACAGTATATATCTAAAACCATCAGCTAATATCATCTGCAATGGGGATAAACTAAATGCATTCCCAATAAGATCAGGAGTGAAACAAGGATGCCCATTATCACCTCTACTATTTGAAATTGTACTAGAAACACTAGCAGTAGCAATTAGAGAAGAAAAAGAAATTGAAGGCATCAAAATAGGCAAGGAGGAGACTAAGCTATTGCTCCTTGCAGATGACATGATGGTCTACTTAAAGAATCCTAGAGATTCAACCAAAAAGGTAATTGAAATAATCAACAACTTTAGCAAAGTTGCAGGATACAAAATAAACCCACATAAGTCATCAGCTTTTCTATACATCTCCAACATAGTTCAGCAGCAAAAACTAGAAAGAGAAATCCCATTCAAAATCACCTTAGACAAAATAAAATACCTAAGAATCTATCTCCTGAGACAAACACAAGAACTATATGAACACAACTACAAAACACTCTCCATACAACTAAAACTAGACTTGAGCAATTGTAAAAACATTAACTGCTCATGGGTAGGACGAGCCAATATAGTAAAAATGACCATCCTACCCAAACTTATCTATCTATTTAGAACCATATCCATGGAACTTCCAAAAAACTTCTTTACTGATTTAGAAAAAACCATAACAAAGTTCATTTGGAATAACAAACAATCAAGGATATCCAGGGAAATAATGAAAAAAAAATACAAAGGATGGGGGCTTCTCCTTCCCAGATCTCAAACTATATTACTAAGCAGCAGTCATCAAAACAATTTGGTACTGGCTAAGAGACAGAAAGGAGGATCAGTGGAATAGACTGGGGCAAGTGACCTCAGCAAGACGATATATGATAAACCCAATGATCCCAGCTTTTTGTCAAAAATCCACTATTCGATAAAAACTGTTGGGAAAACTGGAAGACAGTGTGGGAGAGATTAGGATTAGATCAACACCTCACACCCTACACCAAGATAAATTCAAAATGGGTGATTGATATGAACATAAAGAAGGAAACTATAAGTAAATTAGGTGAACACAGAATAGTATACATGTCAGGCCTTTGGGAAGGGAAAGACTTTAAAACCAAGCAAGACATAGAAAGAGTCACAAAATGTAAAATAAATAATTTTGACTACATCAAATTAAAAAGCTTTTGTACAAACAAAACCAATATAACTAAAATCAGAAGGGAAACAACAAATTGGGAAAAAAAATCTTCATAGAAATCTCTGATAAAGGTTTCATTACCCAAATTTATAAAGAGCTAAATCAATTGTACAAAAAATCAAGCCATTCTCCAATTGATAAATGGGCAAGGGACACGAATAGGCAATTTTCAGATAAAGAAATCAAAAATATTAACAAGCACATGAAAAAGTGTTCTAAATCTCTTATAATCAGAGAGATGCAAATCAAAACAACTCTGAGGTATTACCTCACACCTAGCAGATTGGCTAACATGATAGCAAAGGAAAGTAATGAATGCTGGAGGGGATGTGGCAAAGTAGGGACACTAATTCATTGCTGGTGGAGTTGTGAACTGATCCAACCATTCTGGAGGGCAATTTGGAACTATGCCCAAAGGGTGATAATAGAATGTCTACCCTTTGATCCAGCCATAGCACTGCTGGGTTTGTACCCCAAAGAGATAATGGACAAAAAGACTTGTACAAGAATATTCATACCTGCACTCTTTGTGGTGGCCAAAAATTGGAAAATGAGGGGATGCCCTTCAATTGGGGAATGGCTGAACAAATTGTGGTATATGTTGGTGATGGAATACTATTGTGCTCAAAGGAATAATAAAGTGGAGGAATTCCACGGGGACTGGAACAACCTCCAGGAAGTGATGCAGAGCGAAAGGAGCAGAACCAGGAAAACATTGTACACAGAGACTGATACACTGTGGTACAATCGAAGATAATGGACTCCTCCACTAGAGATAATGCAATGTCTCTGAACAATCTGCAGGGATCTAAAAAACACTATCCATAAGCAGAGGATAAACTGTGGGAGTAAAAACACCAATGAAAAGCAACTGCTTGTCTACAGGGGCTGAGAGGAAATGACTGAGGATAGACTCCAAATGAACACTCTAGTGAAAATACCAACAACATGGAAATGGATTCGAACCAAGAACACATGTGAAACCCAGTGGAATTGTGGGCAGGCTATGGGAGAAGTGGTGGGAGGGGACCTTGGGGAGGAAAAGATAATGATCATTGTTTCCAATGAATAATGTTTGTAAATAACCAAATAAAATAATGTTTAAAAAGTAAAAAAAAAAAAGAATCCAGGTGGTACAATGAATGAAGCACCAGGCCTGGAGTCAGGATAAACTCATATTCCTGAGTTCAAATCTTGACTCATACATTTACCAGCTATATAACCCTAGAAAAGTTTTTAACCCTGTTTGTCTTAGTTTCTCATGTATAAAATGAGCTGGAGAAGGAAAAAGCAAGCCACTCTACTATCTTTGTCGAGAAAATTCCAAATATAGTCATAAAGAAATGGGCATCACTGAAATGTCCAAAAAACAATAAAAGCCCATTATTAATTTAGATTATGAAAATAATTCCACCTGATCCTTTTTTATTACTAAACATTCTCAGATGCTTTTTCATCCAACTTGGTTTCCTTGTCTGGAATCAGAAAAACTATCCTTTATTTGAAAGGTAATAATGTTTTTATATAACACTTTTAGATTTTAATACTTTTTACATAATAAAACTGTAGGTAATAATATATGTATATAATGCTTTTAGACTTATAATATTTTCTATATAACAAAACTATGAGGTATTGGGCTTTTTTATTTTTCATCCTGACTAATAACACTAAGGCACAGAGAGGATCAATAACTTCCTTGTGCACACCCTGCTAGTAAACATTTGAAACCAGTTTTTTTTTGTTTTGTTTTTTGTTGTTTGTTTTTGTTTGTTTTGTTTTGTTTTGGCTAAGCTACACTAACTCTTCAAATGGTGCTTCCTTGTTTGTGTGAAAGCAATCCTTTACAAAAAGAAATGACTTAACTGGAGCACTTCATTAGCTCTAACAAAGTGGATTTTTTCAAACTGTACATTATTATGAAAGGTACTTCTGAAGTACTTAGGCCTGCTATTAAATAAGCCTGTGAGCCCTGGCCTATTCTTTGCTGTCCTTGAAGAATATTCTCATATTTTTATGATTATTAGACAGTTCAGCTCCCCTCACTACTAGAATAAAAATGAAAAAATGGAAAATGGATACATGAGAATCAATTTGACTCTTAGTATGTCACAGAGTTCTCTCTACACTCTTTTTATACCCCTTTTTCTCTCACCTTTCATTTTAACAAAGCAGTTATAGTTGATTAAACACATGGTAGATCTCCTGTTCTGTGTTCCTTTTGTGCTATGATGGATGTGTGTTCCCACAACCTCTTTTAAATCAAATGAAATTCTTTTCCTTCTTCCAAAGAAATTTGGAGGAAAGAAGTCTGTTTGGAAATAATGATCCAATGTAAGGAACTGATAAGTATAAAATTTTTGATGAAAGAAGATATACCTCATTTCTTATGCAGCCATGTGTCATGTTCTTTATTTTTTATTTCCCTAACTAAAAAATTCTGTACATAGTAGGCATTTAATGCCTTCATTGAATGGATTTGAAACATGCTTTTATTTTCCTTGCTGATAACATCTAAGCCCTTACCAAGAAACAAGGAATATTTGCCATTGCTTGTTCTTCATTTTCAAAAAGGGTCAATGACATCCCAAGATGATGTTTTGACTTATATGTGAACTGGAGACAGAATGGCACGAAGTCATTAAGCTCACTCTCTCGTCTAGTCATGGAAGTCCAGTGGCAAGATAAAAATTAGAAACTACCAGGGCATGCGGTGGATGACCTTGTTATCTTCAAATGTCTGTCCAACCACTCAGCAATCCATAATGCTTGCTTCGACTGCCATCATGACTGTTGAAACAAATTGTTCTCGTCTGCTCATTCTGCTGTGGGGAAGTCTTTACATGCTAATACTAGACTCAAACTTTAGGACTATCACAATGTTTTAATATGACCTTGGACACACTATCTATATACTCTGTAACTCTATTTCCACTTTTATAAGTTGAAGATGGTACCTATCCTTCCTACTTCAAGGGCTTACTATGCATCTCTATATAATGGATGTAAAAGCTCTTTGAGAATTAAAACGCAATATGCAAATGGATAATATTATTCTTTTGGAGAATAAAGACAGAATTATGAGGAATGAGGAGAAAGTGGGTTTTCTTTTCATTTTGGTCTAGAATGAATCATTAAATTGGGACCTTAAAAAAAAACAAAACAAACTAGGTTTCGACTTTGGTACTCATAAGTTTAAGTCTTATAAAGTGTTTCCTGCTGAAATGCCATGCTGGCTCGAATTCAGAAGCAAATAAATATTGCTGTCCTCACTAATTTGAAACAGTATGAGATTTAAACCTCTAGCCACAGGAGATGTATTAAGATTACAGTTTTCATCACCGTCTCTTCAGTCCATCAAGACAGGTCAAAGCTGTATAAACTTTTTCTGTTCTTGAGTAACCGTGATTTACATTACTTTAAACTCTGTTTTGTGTGTGTGCAATGGTGTTGGAAGCATGAGCACTGAGTCAATGAAACATTTATCCTCATAAACATTTTAATCTCATCCTGGTAATTGGTTGGAAGGGGAATTGTTGAATATTTTATTGAATTGTGACTTTATGAACACAAAATATCTCTGGGTAAGCAGCTATGCCTGTGATAGTTTGCATTACTGCTGTGTTTTGTCTCTTAAATAGCTGCCTTCTTTGGGAGGACACAGGAGGGAACTGTAACAGCTTCAGTTCTAAAATGGTGTCTGTAGCAAATGTGCTCTTTTTAACTGTTAGTCTTCTAAATCACATTTTGCTGAGTTGCCCAATTACTACTTTTTATTGATTTAATGTAATTGCCTCTGGTAAATACTTTAATGGTCAGTAACTCAAACATTTGTGCCTCTGAGTCCATTAATGCCCATGGTAGAGGATGTTTCTAGCGTTATTTTAATATTTATGGTGGATACCACGTAGAGAGAACTTAAATATTATGGGATTTAGTTTGCTATTGTATTTGGAGGAAAATTATTTAGGAGCTAAAAGTTGGTATCTAAAATGACTACTCTACCTGGTAAATAATTTAATTTTTCTAGATGGTAGACCTTGTTTCTTGTAATAGGTTTGCTCCTAAAACATGGTGGTGAATTGGTTTTATTTCTTTGTTTTGTCAAATAAAATTCTATTTTAAATGCATGACTTAAAGTAAGAGTTTTCAACATTTTTTGTGTGTAGCATGAACTCCTTTTGAAGTGCTTGGCTGGGGTTGATTGGAAGAGAAAAATTCATGGAGGTTCAATGAGGACAAAAGGGGAGTTTATTACGGCAAAGCTAGCATTCTAGCTCAGATAGGATCTAGCACCTCATAGGCCAGTTTCAGACAACTTTTGTATACTCAGACTCAGGTAAATGGGTCAGGTTTTTCCTGGAACAGTTAGAAAAACAGGATACTTTGTAGTTAGCCCCTTCTACATACTTAGGGCCCAGTCTTGGGCATAGTTATAGATGCCCCCAAAATAGTGGGGGACAGCTAGAAAAACAGGATCCAATTTCCCCCTTCTACATGCTCAGAGCACTACCCATGATGGTGCCAGGCATGAAGGGATGCTCATATAACTTTGACAGTCTGATAAAGCCTACGCATTCTAATTCAGGTTAATGTTTTTAAAAGCATGAACACATGGAATCACAAAGGAAATTGATTACATTAAAATTAATATATAATTTCCTTCTGTCAAGGTCACATAGCTCCTGACATCTATCCATAGGATCATTAAAGGATATGTCATTCACCCATTAAGGACCATTGACTTAACGAAATCCTGAAGTAAGACCTTTCAAAAAGCAAATATTCTTGGGGGCAGATGGGTGGCTCAGTGGATTGAAAGCCAGGCCCAGAGATGTCCTGGGTTCAAATCTAGCCTCAGATACTTCCCAGTTGTGTGAACCTGGGCAAATCACTTAACCCCCATTGCCTAGTCCTTACCAGTCTTCTGTCTTAGAACCAACACACAGTACTGATTCTAAGATAGAATATAAGGGTTTTAAAGAAAAGCAAATATTCTTTAAAAATCATCACTATTCCAATACATCTATCTATCTATCTATTTATCTATCTATCTATACATATATGTATATATATATTCTAAATGTATGTATTTCTGTAAACTTGTCAAAAGTGAGATAAATTATTGTTCATGTGCCTGAGTGAACATGAATGTCAATAATGAAAATAAAAAACTTCATTTTTACATCTAGATTACATTAAATAAGAACCGAAATTTTGGTTATTTAAATCTGAAAAGAAAATGTGAAGAGTCTAAATGTATTTATAAGAACCCAACTGTACTTACACAATCTTTATAGGCTCCAAAAGTTACTTAATAATGAGACAGGTGACAAAAAGAATGTCAGTATCCAAAGAAATTTTGAAAAGGAGATGGACAGACTTAGATGCACATTTTCAGGTAATCTTCCTAAATTTGATAATATGAATCCCTTAAACAGTGATACCAAATAAACTTTCCTCCCACCTACTGATATTTATAATCATCAGGAATTACTACTTTATTTCATCTTATTTAACATAGAATATAAAAAAGCTCTTAGTACCTTAATACAACAGCATATGTTTTAATTGCTGTCATGGTAAATACAATAGGAAGAAAATTGGAGTTAGATAGGAATACCCCTATTCACAGGCATCAAATACCAATATTATGAAGAACAGTTTGAGAAAACTATAGGCAAGTTGTAGAAAGACAATTGAAGATTATAACCATATCTAATCAGTGCAATAGAAAACTTGAATACTACATCATAGTGCTAAGAGTAAAAAAAAAATGGAAAAACCTAGAATGGAATACAGAAAACAAAAGTATATAAGAAATTTTGGATATCCTTAATCAACTCTTGAAAACAAAAGCCAAAAGAATAAGGTCATATAATACACAAGAATCAAATCAGTACAAACACCAAATTAATAATAATATAGCGTCAAATATACACAGAGGCTTGAGAAGCAAATAAATTAAAAGACAGAGAAAATTTCCAAAGAAGGATATGTATGAGTTTTGGTCATCTACATGATTGAAATAAGTCTAATACAATGAAAATGGAAATTTGTTTAAATATAACAGATATATTACATATTATTAATATGATGAAAAATGGAATAATTAATTTTAAGGAGAGGACTGAAATTTTTAACTTCTGTACAAAACTGGAATCATTGAAAATATAAGAGATAATGAGAAAAAATCTTCATAGAAAATATATTAAGTACATGTCTGGGATCTAAGCTATATAGAAATTTATATAAATATTTAAGAGTAAGAACATTTCCAAGGAGATAAGAAATCAAAGCTGTGATCACCAGTAAGCTTTCAAAGGAAGAATTGCAACCATATGGTGCAATGGCAAGAATGCTAGATTTGGAAAGAGAATACCTGATTTGAATTTTGTCTACCATTTACTACCTACACAATTAAAAATTAATAAGTATACCTTATTTCTATAATTATCATCTCATTTTATCCTGATAACAGTTCTGAGAGATAGCTCCAATTATATCGCCATTTTACAGAAGAGAAAAATAAAACACATAGAGATTAAGGGATTTGGCCAGGGTCATACAGATAGAATGTGCCTAGGGCCATATCAGGCTTTCCTGATTTCAGACCTTACATTTCATTTACTACATCATTTCACTGTCCCCTATCTTAGGCAAGTCACATAGCCTCTCTAGTCCTAAACTTCACCTCTATAAATAAAGAAATTAGACTAAATGTCTTCTAAAATCCCGTACAGATAAAAAATCTGATCCTATAAACTACAAATAATCATGTGAAAGATTACTTCAAATCATTAATAATAAGTTAAAAATTTAAACATCTTTAAAGTTGCATTTCATCATTTCTTACACTTTAAATTTATTTAAGGTTGTTACATTAAAATGCACAGATAGCTCCCTTCTTCCCTTCTTTCTATCCACTAGAAAAAGCATCATTCAATGAAAAGATATGTTTATATAAAACTTTTTTTACTGATTTAATCAATACTTTCTCTGTATATGAACATACAGAAGTCATTCTTCAAGCAATATTGCTGTTGCTGTATATAATGTTCTCTTGATTCTGCTCATTTCACTCCATAGTTTTTAACTAAATAAAAATGAAAAATGATAGAAGTAGTGTTGTAAATACTGAAGAGAGACATTTTGGCATATTGTCAACTGAATACTTAATTAGCATATTCCTATGGAAAACAAACTGTAATTATAAGAAAAGTCACTAAAATTGTTTATACTCTTTGACACAGAATTATTAGACCTGCACTTCAAGGAGGTCAAAAGCAGAAGGTAAGGTTTCATATTTATTATGACCTCAGCTAATGAACACTTTGTCATACAAAGAAAAATGGAAAAAGAAGATTGTATATGAACTATTACATGTGGTCTATCTTAAAGTGTATATTAAATTTAACTGAAAATTAAAAAAAACAAAATCTATGCCCCTTCTGAACTTCCTTTTGATTGTTGTGTGTGTGTGTGTATTACTTTTTATTTGTCTCTTCTCTCTACTACTAGCCACCTCTACACAATTTCTCTTTTTACTTGTATGGTCAAGCAAATCAAATCCACTCATTGGCCATGTCTAAAAGTATTATGTCTCATTCTATTATCTCTTTGTCAAAAGAAGAGAAATGAGCTTCATTATGAATCTTAAGGGGGTATTAAGGGAATTTTTAAATATTTCAAAGTTTTTTTCCTTTAAATTGTTGTCTCATATTTTCCTAGTGTTGCTAAATTCATCATTTGTTCATTTCTTACAGTGCAATACTATTTAATTATATACTTATAGTATATACAGTAGAACCTTTTCTGACAGCAAAAAGTGAAAACAAAATGAATGACCATTGATTCATTTGGTAATGTATAAAAAACAAAATGAGGCATAAGGAAGGAATGGAATCTTAATGTAGTATCAGAAACAATGATTACAAGGAATTCATAGAAATCTAACAAGATTTCTATGAATTGGTAGAGAGAAAAGAATATAGAACAAGAAAAACTCTGTATTTTGATAATAGCAAAATTAAACTGGAAGCTTCGAAATTGTCATGATATATCCTATTAATGGAAGAGAGATGACAAAATGCATCTCCCTTCTTTGATTGAAGAAGTAGAGGGCTTTAGGTATAGAATGTGTGAAATTAGAATCTGTTACCCTCAAAACTATGATCCCCAGCAAAAACTATGATTCCCTGAACCCCACTAACTTCCTATTGTTACATGCTGACATAGACAGGACATAAATTGGGTGGAGTTCTGTGTCTAGGTTTCTTTCCTTCCTTTTGGCAGCTTTGGTGGAATGGAGAACTTTTGAGCAGGTAGAAAACTTAGTCACATGGTTCTATTTTGTCAAATAATAAACTTTAAAAATGTAATACTTGAAGTATTGGACATTAATTTCAATCTTACAATGTTCTTTATGCTATTGATTATAGCCACATTATCAATTGGCTTTCAGCACTTTTTTGTTATAGGGAAATGGTAATTAGGTAGGGGGGAGTGGCAAGGAAGTTAAAAATGTGCCTAACTGTCATGTACAAAGAAGAGGAAAGAAGAGATAACAATAAGATTATGTACCTGGTAATCTTTTTATTTATACTTATTACTAGCAATATGAGGTAAGATGACCAAGTCCTCCATTAAAAGTTGTTTTTTGTACCTTTGCATACTCACTGTATGCAAGGGAGTCAGTTCCATGATCCTTTACTTGCCATCCTCTTTAGTGTCAGTTATATGATTAAATTACAAAAATTAGGGGGCAGCTGGGTAGCTCAGTGGATTGAGAGCCAGTCCTAGAGACGGGAGGTCCTAGGTTCAAATCCGGCCTCAGCCACTTCCTAGCTGTGTGACCCTGGGCAAGTAACTTGACCCCCATTGCCTAGCCCTTACCACTCTTCTGCCTTGGAACCAATACACAGTATTGACTCCAAGATGGAAGGTAAGGGTTTAAAAAAATTACCAAAATTGCCTATATATTTCATATATAACATTCTTTGCCTTGAACATTATATTTTAATTTAATGATAATGTTCTTTGATAATGGATAGTATTATGCAAATAATATACACAAATAGGTAGCCTCATATTTACTTTGGAAAAAATATATTTTAGCTTATTCATGATTTTGTGTATGTGTTTTTCTCTTATCCTTTGGTATCATCATGATATAAGGTTTAAAAGCAAGCTCTGCCCCTTCTTTTCCTTTACATCTTACACAAAGCTGTGAATATATTTGTTAAAATTTACATTTGAAACTTCTATCTGAAAATCAGATATACAATCAGTTTCAGAGGAAGGTTTGGAATTAATGTCTTTAGGTTGTTATTACATACCAGTAAATAATCAGTATTCTAAGCATTAATTTTCTACATCCACTATAGTTATCTTATTATTCCTGTTAACCCAGGAAAATTGTAAAATAAGTATAAAATGTTGTTTGCACTTCATATATCACATTTGTACATACATTTTTATGTATTTCCGCCATTAGAATGTGAGCTCCTTGAAGGCAAAGATTATGTTTTGCTTCTCTTTGTATCTCATGCATTTTGTATGAAACCAAGCACATAGTAGGTACTTTAATAAATGCTTCTTAGCTGACCCACTGAGGCGATGTTTGAATTCATGGCTTTGACCCCTTTTTCTTCCCACTGCACAAGTTTCTCTCATTTTATGCCCCTTCATTATTCCCTTCCCCCATGCTATTCCTAATATTCACTAGTAAGGTATAAATTATATTAATTGACAGCTAAGGGATCAGACGAAGTTTTTAAAGTATCAATCCAGCTAAAAGATATTTTTAAAACAACTGCTAACCTCAAGCCTAGTTCTCCATCCACTGTGAAACCTTGCCTTCCCTCTGACTAGAATAGGTTCTGGGTATAGAATTCAGTTGTTAATTCCATAGTCTTTAAGTGAAAACTCAACATTCAGTTTTTGAATGAAGGAAAGAATTCATGAGTTAAAAAGCATAATTGCTTCCTAGATGTTAGGTGCTATCCTGAGGGCTGGACATACAAATACAAAAGTAAAACCCATTCTAATGGGGAATATATGTTTTAGTTGGAGGAGACAACAAATATAGGGAAATGATAAGTAGGCAACAGTATTTGGTATAGGAAGAGACCTGAACGGTGAGTAGACCTCTAAGGTCCTTGAGGGCACACTGTGTTTAGAAAAGCAATGGTATTTCTTATATGATTACTCTTCTAAAAGCAAAGAGTGGAAAGAAAGTATCAGCATAGCAGGGGAAATGCCATGGTGAAGGTAATGAATAATTGATATGAGCTAAATATTATAAAATAATTAAATTAAATAATGAGCAGCTAGTAGCAGGCCTGCAGTAGGGAAGACTCATTTTCCTGAGTTAAAATCTGGCCTTAGTCTCTTACTAGCTGTGTTTCTCTGGACAAGTCATTTAATTCCAATTGCCTCAGTTTCCTCATCTGAAAATTGAGTTTGAAGAAGAAAATGGCAAACTACTCCAGGATATTTGCTAAGAAAACTCCAAATGGAGACATGACTGAAATGACTGACAACAAAATATCACTATATTACAAATAAGAACACAACCCACGGGCATGACTTCCAACCTTAAGTGTCTTAGCTACTCTAAAGCCTGGCCTCTGGAAATCTAGTCCATAGCATCAAAAGCAGAAGAAGAAACAATGATAGATAAGCATGGCAAGAGACAGCTGGACAAGAAGCATCTTGATACCTAGATCTTTCATCTTTCCTTAACTCAACATGTCCAAAATTTCCTACCTCATTTACATCGCTGAATAGTCAGTCAACTAGCACTTATTAATTCCTGCTATGTTCCAGGAACTAGGCTACATGATGGGAATACAAAGGAAGTCAAAAAAAGCAAACAGCAAACATTATCAGCTCTCAAGGAGCTCATAGGAGAACAGGATATTAGAAAATCAGGTTTGTATTAAAATTGTATTTAAAAAACATACAAAGAATAAATTAGGAGTAATCTCAAAGGGAAGTCAATGAGATTAGGACTGAAAAAAGCTTTTTTATTGGAAGAGAACCTGTTTTAGACTTGCAGGAAGCACTTAGCACAGTGCCTGACACATAGCAGGCACTTAATAAAGGTTTATTGATTTGAATTGAAGGAACCCAGGAAAATTACGAGGAAGAGAAGAGGAGGGACAGAGTTTGGGGCATGGGATACAGTCAGTGAAAATACAGTCAGGAGATAGAGTTGTCCTGTGGGAGGAAAAGCAAAAAGGTTAGTATCACTGGATTACAGAGTACATGGAGGAGAGTAACTATAAGACTAGAAAGGTAGGGAAGGGAGAGATAATGAAGGGCTTTAAAAGTAGAATAGGGATTTATATTTCACCCAGGATGTAATAGAGAACCACTGGAGTTTGTTGAATAAAGAATTGGTGGAGTGTTATATGCTTTTAAGGAAGAGGAAAAGCTGCAAAGATGTATTTTTCTTCTTCTATTTCTAGATCTATTTCAAGGTCATTTGCATCTGTCATTTAGTATAAACATATTAAATTAGGACACAAAATTCAAAACACTTTAAATTTGCTGGTTAAGCTTGCAGGTAAGTGATTCCACATCAGAATTGCTGCTAAGAAACCAATAGCCCTGCAGTAGGGAATGGAAAAGTAGACAGCAATAAAGAAGTGTGAGGAAAAAGGTTTAAAGGATTGAATTTGAGAAGGATGCTTTTTATCACAGAGGGAGGGCTATTAGAGAAAAGTCAAGACATGAAAAGGGCTCAATCAGTTTTGTAAATCCCTTTCTCCACTCCAATCTTTTTCGCAGAATTTACTAGGAAATATTTCCATTTAACCAACAAATCACTCAACTCTGTTATACTGTTTATGTAAGAGGATCTTAGCTGTAGCCCCAGGTATGGGTAAAATGGACAGATACCTATGTGTATGATTTGAAGGCTCCTGCAAGATCACTCCTCTTCTCTCATCCTCCCCTAAAACAGAGAATATGAATTCATATACATTGGCCTAGCTGCCTTTTTTTGCAGAAATTCCTTTATGAACACATTCAGTATGATGTGTAAGGAGAGCTAGAACCTCTGGTGTGAAAGCTTGCCAAGTCCTTCTTAGGGCTTCTAATCCCCTCTTGGTGTCCACCTTTTACGGAACTCTAAGCTGTGGTGTCTAAGAAGATACAATACAGCAAGTACAGCAGCCATATGTAGGTAAAAGTATCTAGGTCAAATGTAAAGCAAGGTGAGGATAACCAACAGTCCTCAGACCTATCAGTGAGTTAGGGAGGTATCTACTCTAAGCATGTGAAGACTTTACTCTGTGAAATGGATAGATGAGAACAATTTGCTCCAAGAGTCAAGAAAACAACTGAAACAGGTGCTCTGGAGCATTCTATCTTGGTCAGACATCAAAGATGCCATGGTTATTCACTGCCACCTAGGCCATCACCAGTCTTATTAACTTTTTTTCTTGCCACTGGACTTCAGGGACTCTGGAAGAAAGAGTGAGACTCATTGCTTCACTTAAATCCAATGAATGCACAAATCAAGACCTTAACTTCTCATGTCATCAGTCTTCTTCCAAAGGAAAGATAAACATCTTCATCAGAAAAAGCTTTACCAGTTGCTTTAATACATCAGATCTAGCTGATGCCTATTATCAGTCTAAAACATTAATCAGGGATGGCTACAATGTTAACTGGATCTTCATGGTCTTCCAGGTGTGATAAGGACCCCAGGAAACAGAAGGCAAAAAAGGAAAAAGAAAAAAAAAGGTCAGCATTTTTGCCCAAGGATGATTAGATCTTGGTTATGTGTACTAATTGACTTGGAAAAGAACAATAAATAATTCATCCCATGCTTCCTTCCATTTAGAGGTATGCTGGCCAATGTTTAACTAGTTTTGGGGGAGTACTGTGGACACACTTAAATATAATTTGTACCATTATCATTTTCTCAACTATTTTCTTAAGCCTTGGCAATCAAAAAAAAATCAATTTTTAGCATTTGCCTATTTCCTAGGTAAAAATGCTCACATTGAAAGTTTAACTAACTGCTCTTAAGAATCATTTGGGGTAGGCACATGCTTCTTTCTACCCTTTCCTCTGTAAAGATGGTGTTTATTTTCTCCTCCAAAGACGAGTAAGATAGTCTATCCTTGTGATGAGGAACCTATGGCATGGGTGCCAAAAGGGCACTCGGAGCCCTCTCTGTGGGCACAGCTACAGACACCCACCAGATTTCATTACTAAAAAGCCAAAAGGTCTCAGGATTAAGATGCTCCCCCCTCCTCTCTATGAGCCTGAGAACATTAACCACGTGACCCACCCTTCTGCCCAGCAGC
The DNA here is from genome assembly GCF_027887165.1 of Monodelphis domestica. Lineage (NCBI taxonomy): Eukaryota > Metazoa > Chordata > Mammalia > Didelphimorphia > Didelphidae > Monodelphis > Monodelphis domestica. Next base: position 240,013,381 of record NC_077227.1, on the reverse strand, counting down.
CAATGGGAGAGCTTCCTCCCTGCCGAGGCTGGGGTTAGACTGTTGCGGGGGAGGGGGACTCACATACTGCCTGAAATAATAGAGCAGTTGGCCACCTGTGGAGTCTGTGGTGAAGGTGATTCCCAGGGTGGGGTTGGAGAGGAGCTAAATTCGAGGGGAACGTAGGTCAGTGTGGCACATAGCTAGAGAGGAGTAGAGCTGGAGGGAAGCCCAGTGCTTGGGCCACTCCCCTCCCCCTCTTCACATGCGCCTCTCAGCATCTGCCCCCCTGTCCAGCAGCCCACTGGGAGTGCTTCCTCCCTCTTGTCTGGGGTAAAGGGTGGGGCAAGTGGGATGTGGGTGAGGGTGGTCTAGGGGAAAACAAATCCAGTGGCTTATAGTTATAGGGCGTCATCATTCATTGAAATTTTTGATTCTGAAAAGGGGTTCCCAGTTAATGATGGGAAGGCGGACAACCACCTCATGAGAAGAAACAAACATTTCAAAGATAAAGGCCAGAAGCTTCTGTTGGGAAGGTATTGACTATTATTCTTTTTTTTTTCAAATAATTACTATTGATTTTTAAAAAAAGACCTAAGACCTAATATCATTTGTTCTTTTGCCTTTCCCACTTAGGATCACCGACATAGTTATGATTAAAATGAGAGTCTTGTCATAGACTTAATGATTTTATTTAATCAGGGAAAAAGCAGGGGAGAAGGATGAGAGAGAAAGGAGGTAGATTACTTTTAGGGAAGATTTACCCTAATCTAGATATTCCATTTAGCTTGTTCTGCAGCCCCCCTGGTGTCCAATCAGCATCAACACAGATGAGAGAGTAAAATCTAGTCTCACCTCATCAAACTTTCCTCCTAATGACTTTCAAACTTCAGTCCTCATGAGCCAATGGTAGCCTTTTCTCCTTTTCCTGAGAGGCTTCCTGGGTGATCCAGCCTGCCTCATTGTTCCATACCTCAATTGCTGACTTTTCTGTCTGACTACAGGGGACACCAAAGCTTTGATCCTTTCCTCATGATCAAAGTCCCCTCAATAAATCCTTCACACACAGTTATTACATCAGACAGAGTACTGCATATAGATTCACAAAGACCTAAGTTCAAGTCTAGCCTCAGGTACTTACTAGCAATATGATCTGGGCAAACCATTTCACCTCTGTGTACCTCATTTTCCTTATCTGTAAAATGGAACTAAAGATAACATCTACCTTCCAAAATGTTGTGAGGATAAAATGAGATATTTGTAAAGCATTTTTCAAATCTTAAAGTACTATATAAATGCTATATATTTTTTTAATCCAAGAAACCTGATTACTTGAATGGAGAGGTAGCTACTGTAGCAAAAATACATTTAAAGAAGGGGTTCTAGAAGGGGTAGAAGTCAATCTCACAAAAGAAAAGGAGAAGATGCTCTAGTTTTATGATAATATTATGAGCTGGAAGACACCTTAGAAATTCATTCGATCCAGGAATTCTTAACTTGGGATCCTCTGACCCTCAAGGGGCTTATGGATATATTTAGGGGATTGTAAAATCTGTGAATCTGAGTGACAAAAATGATAATATTTCTTTTCATTAACTTTTATAATGATTAAAATTCTCAAGAGTTGATGTTTCTTAACTTTAAGTTAATTTATTAATCAAACTTTCCAGACAATCTAGACTAGCCAATTAATTCCTTCTATAATCCAAATATATGCAAAAGAGAGGGAGCTGGTTGAAAGAGTTGAGCAAAAGAGAGAAAACTCCTTTTGGCAGGCCAACATATAACTCTTGTGACCTCACCACCCAGTTCCTCTTCTGGACATCCCAAGACATCTCTGATTAGAAAATAGCCACTAAAGAGGTAGACATAGAAACCTCAGCTCCTCCCTTATTACTTCATTATAGGAAGAGGTGGGTCTTTGTTCTTAAGAGGAGGGATGCCAACCTATTCTCTCTTCTCACCATCTGACTACTCACATACCCTTTCCTTTTCCAACCTGGCCACTAGGGTTTGCTGACTTTTCTTACCTAAAAGAGTTAATAATTAGAGATAAATTAGGAATAGATATCTACCCTGCCTCTAATAAAAGCCAGTGCAGCGAGATGCCTTGAAATTTGGAAGCAAATTATTTTATGTTGGAAGCTGACTGACCTTTACAGTCTGAGGTTTAAGAAAAGTTTCATGTAAAGATTATTATAATTTAATATTAATTTTCCATACCTTGAACTGAAAATTCACATCTCATTTATATACACATTTATATATTCTTGTGTATGTATAGAATGGGTGGGTCCATATGATTTGCCAGAATGAAAAGGTAAATATCCATTATCTAATTCAGTTTATTTAAAAGTAAGTAATTGAAGCCGTAGAGAAATGACTGGCCAAAGGTTACAGAGGAAAATTTGTCCAATACTACTGAAATTAAAATTGAGTTGGGATTGAGGGCTAGAAGGGACTTTAGGGATTATTTCATCAAACCCACTCTTTTATAGAAGGGAAAAAAGTCTCTGGAATTCTGGTGGTCAGATTGCCAATGCAATGTACTTTGAGATATGTCCAGGTTGTTGAAATCTGAGTTTCTGAGGTTCACTATATGGAGGTATGCTCCTGATGCTACTGATCTCACAACTCAGGGTAACCAGTTGAATGGGAAGAGAGACTATCCCACATTTCTTCCTAGGTTCAATATGGCTTCAAATTTACCCACCCCAAGAAGTAAAATCTAACAAAGATGTACACGTCAAGAAGGGAACAGGTTCCATCTACCATAGTAGCATAATGGGTTCAAGTATATTTCTATGCCTATATCCTCTGTATATCCAACTCTACCTTTCCTTACTTAGGCTGCCACTGTCTGTGGTAACTCCCTTAAAGTATGTCAAGGTTGGTCCCCTTCTTACTTCTCTTTTGCTTAATGAGACCCTTGTTTCTTTTTATTAAAATCTGTAACTCAACTCTCAAACCAAGAAAGATTGTAGTTCTTGAGAAACTAGGATAGTGCCTTCTATTTTTGTATCTCTCCTAGATAAAAGTACAGAACTTGCATATTATGAATCTTCAAGGAATATCTGTTAGAATGAATTGAAATAAAATGAAGAACAACACATTAAATGTAATAAAAACAATACATTGATTTGTTTTCTGTTATAGTGTCTCTTTAAAGATCACTGAATTGTCTAGGTATAGATCATGTGGCATTACTTATTAAGATGTAAAAGGGATGAGGACATTTTCTTAATTTTCATAAGGAAAAACATAAAGATCATGCATATCAGGAATCCTGATATTTGGGCAATGCTTTTTTATTGTTGATGTTTTTGTTATCTGGATAAAAGGCCATGAGTGATAATGGTGACACATGTTCTCATTTGTAATTTCGTTTTTAATTTTAAAATGAATGTCAATATAGTTTTAATAATTGTTTTCTGACATTGTTGAACCATATTTTCTCCCTTCCTCCCAACGCCAATCTGAAGGTAATATGATGTAGGTTGTATATATGTTATTATATATTAATATATATAATTAATTAATATAAATGGAAATATGTATTTCCATTTCATCATTCTATGAAAGATATGTATCTACATATCACTTACACTAGAGGGAAATTATTGGAAGAAATGAAGTGAAAATAATATTATGTGAATATTAAGTGAATATAATATTATCTGCATGCAGACTCCATCAGTTTCTTTTCTGGTGGTGGATAGTCTTTTTCATCATAAGTATTTTTGGACTGTCCTGGATCTTTGCATTACTGATAATAATTAATCATCCATAGTTAATTATCATAAATTTTTGCTATTATTGTACCAGTTTTACTGTAACCAATGTTACCAATATTCTCCTGGTTTTGTTCACTTTCCATCATGTCATATAAGTCTTACCAGGGTGTTGTTTTGTTTTTGTTTTTTTGTTATCACCTTGGTTGTTATTTCTCATGGAACCATAATATTCTGTATCAATCATATGCCATAACTTATTCAGCCATTTCTCAGTTAATGGACAACCCTTCAGTTTCTAATTCTTTGCCACCCAAAAAGAGCTGCTATGAATTCTAAATTGTTCACCAGAATGGTTATATCATTTCATAGTTCCACCAATGACATATTAGTGATACAATTTTCCCACATTCCCTCCAATATTTATCATTTCCTTTTTGTCCTACTAGTCAGATAGATGTAAGGGGGTACCCAGAGGTTTTTTTTTTTGTAATTATCTAATTAATAGTGACTTAGAGCATTTTTATATGACTGAAAATAATTTTAATTTCATCAACTGAGAATTATTTATAAATATCCTTTGACTATTCATAAATATTGAACATATTGGTAGATGAGTTATGATAACCCAATATTTGGGAAAAGAGTCAGAAAACTAGCATTCAAATTCTGATATTTATTAACTGTGTGACTGAATAATTCAGAAAACTCTACTGGATTGTGGTTTTTTCATTTTTAAAAACAGGATTTGCTTAAATAATATTGCATAAGGTTGAAGAGTGGCTTTGAATAATTCAGAAAATCATTCTGGATTGTGGTTTCCTCATGTTTAAAAATAAGGTTTGCCTGAATGATCTCATTGCATTGGAGATGAAATAAACTGGTTATCAGCTAGTAATAAAAATTCCCCTTATAGTTGAGAAAACTGAGGCCCATTTAGTGGAAATGACTTTTCCAAAGGTACTCAGACATAAACTTGAAATTCAAACCTAGGTTCTCTGGCTTAAAATACAATGCTCTGTTCAGTATAAGCATACTGATTTTACATAGGCCTTGAAATCTTAAACTTTGTGATCCAATAGAATGGTTGGTAAAACTTGTGGTTCAATAGATATTATTTTTTAAATAGTTGGCCTGATGTGGTCAAAATTTTTGTCTCCCCACATCAAGAATAAACCATCTTAAGGAAACCTCACTTAGGGTCCCACAGTGTCAAAGTCTCTATTAAAGTGTTCCAGATAAATTAGCCAGACTAAAAAATATCTTCACTATAATATTGCTCAGGAATAGTGACCTGAACCCAAGGTCAAGAAGACATGTTCAAAGATCTCCTCTGATACTAATTAAATTTTTTTGCCATGTGCAAGTTGCTTAATTTCTCGATGCCTCAGTTTCCACATCATTATTATAGATTATTACAGTGAATATCGATAGTCCTCAATTCATAGGGTTATTGCTAGAGAAAAATTAGTGTATATTTAAGGTATTTTATGAACTTCTAAGTGCTGTATAAATGTGAATTATTATTACTTATGAACAACAGCAACAACCAAACAGTCCAAAAATCTTCAGTTTAACTTTTCTCAGTGAATACATAGGATACCAAAATCATTTTGATCTTATATTGGAGTTTTAATTTTTTCGTGAATGGAACCTGAATTTCTTGTCCAAAGTGAAGAACATGCCTTTGTCCCATAAGCACTCCAGGTTTGCAGTTCATCTGCTTTTTTTCCCTTCCCTCCTCCAAGTAAATGCACACCTTGGAGCTGACTCATCTAACACATGTTGAACTCCCAAAGAGACAGCTGTTCAACATGTGGAGTGTTTTCAAAATCACCAACAAAACAGGCATTCATTTAAGATGGAGCACGAAGTACCTGTCAGTAAAGTCACTGTCACTACAGCCCTGGAAAGTTTTCTTGCCAAAAACAACTCCTCCTCTAATCCCCTGCTTCATTCTTCACTACCCTCCCCCTATAAAAAGAAGGGATTTTCCTTCTACATGTTTCTTAATTTGGTTTTAAATTGTCAGAATTAGTCTGTAAATAGTGGTTTTTATATAGGTTTCCATATGTGTTTAAGAGAGAGAAAGAGAGAAAGGAGGGGAAGGGCAAAGTGTTGACTGGAATCTGACAACTAGGAGCTTGGAGCCAAGACAATGCAGTCTCTTTCTGAGGCTAGTTATTGAGTTGTTGTGTGGCCTTCAGTAAATCATTTACCTTTTCTGAATTCCATGATCTTTATCTCCCTCCTTGGACAGTATTCCTGTTGAAATAATACCTTCAAATTGAGACCTTGTTTTTTTCTCCACAAAAATATCTATATTCGAGCTAAGAAAGGTGAATGAAGAATAGTGTGTGCATATTTGTGGATGTGTGTGCGTGTGTTTATATATTTGGAAGAAGAATATGATGTAAGTTGTGTGAACAGAATAGATGCTCAATAAATATTTATTGAATAAGTAATTTTTGTTTAAAAGGAAACCTTAAAAACATTCTACTGCAATTCACTCTGAACAAATGATTTCATTCTTTATGTCTAATTATGCTTCTATTATATATAATATGTATTACACATACATATGAATATGTAGATATATTCACTATCAAACTTATACATATATATGTACATACATATATACATACATACACCTAGAGAGAAGAATGAGAGAGAGTAAAAAAAAAAAGGCATCCCAAATGTCTTAGTGCAGTTTTAAGCTTTAATAGTTTAAAACACAGTATGCTGTAATTCACTCTGGACAAATTATACAATTGACTCTAGCTATGACTTTAAATTTGCAGTTTAAAGTTTAACAACCTAGTTCAATTTCTTTCTTGTGAGAAAACGTTATTAAGTTATGGTAATTGTGAGAAAACTTTATTCTTTCTTTGAACCTAAAACTAGTTGACTGCTAGACCATCCCTTCTTGTTGCTTAGAGATCCTTAACCAAGGACTTAGCTTATGCTGACCAGAATCTCAATATCAGACTGATACAAGAAGTTTTCTCACAATTATACATCTCAAACACTCCATATGTCTTATATGAAAACAGGCCCTATACTGGTCAAAGAGTTTCCATGTTTCTTTGGTTGGAGGGAGTTGGTGAGCCCCTGGGAAGGAGCCTCTCTCCCTGTCTCTGGATAGAAGTGCCTCTATTCCTAAATTTCCCAACTGTGTGCTCTACCTGGATTCCTGTGATTGTGTCATAGGACAAAAAGACTTAAGGGAAACAGTTTGAACTGTAAGGCCAGTGTTTAGGGGCATCAGCCCAAAGAGACAGTCCCAACCAACTCTGAAGCTCAGAACTTTTCTTCCTCTTGCTATCTACTGCTAAAGACCTTGAACTGAAGAAAATTAGAACAGATTAGCATAGACAAGAGTAAAAGAAACCCTCCACCAGCCTGTGAGGCCTGGCCTCAGCTCAAAAGCTGAGAGAGTCTCAAACCTCATCTAAGGAAATCCCAATTCCTCTTCCCTAATACTTCCCCAATCCAAACTTGTTATTAAAATTCATCTTTATTTAAATAACCACAGTCAGATAAGAGTACTATCATTTCAGGGGACATAGAGGGAGGTGAATCTCAGAACAGCCATTCAACCATAAACAGTCCTTATTGGATTCCCTGCTGGGCGACCTTGGTCTGAGGGGAGGCTTGTCCCTCAGGAGAGTCTGTGCTTACCTACTCTGGGGTATCTTCAACATCAATCAATAGAGATGACATCCCCTCAGGCTATTATAAGTGGCCCATTTCTTGGGAAACCCAATTTTCAAAGATAGCCTTTCAGCAGTGGTATCTCCTTTTACCTCATCGGCAGCCATATTCCCTCTCTCCTTTCAACTCCTCCATTCCCTGTTACAAAACTTTCTGTATCCCCTGTTCTTCATATCCCAACTCATTTTCCCTATAAATATTACAGTTTGGAACATCTCTTTTTCTGATTTCCAGGAATTTTACCTGTTTCCTCTTCCCCTCTTTTCTTGGAAAGCCCCTACTATTTCCTCTAATTAGAAATCAGATGGTCAGCTAGGTGGCTTGGTGTTCAGAGAGCCAGGCCTAGAAATAGTAGGACCTGGGTTCAAATCTTACTTTACACATTTCAGTAAAAGGGAATTCTTAATCCCTTTCTCTAATTTAACTAGGAATCTCAAGGTCCTTTAAGCATAGAGATGTGTAAAGATATAAAAGCCCACAGTGAAAGGAAATATAAACCAGAGAGACAGGAAGTGAGGTAAGAAGGGGATTTAAAAAGCCAGCACAAGGACTGAGAGGGACTTTTTGACTTTTTTGGGGTTTGGAGGTGTTTGGTAGTTGGTAGTTGGTCATTGATAGTTGGTGGTTGGGGGTTGGCTGCTAGTGCTAGTTAGACTGCTGGTGATTAGTTGATTATTGGTTGATAGTTGGTGGTTGGGAGATTAGATAGATAGATAGATAGATAGATAGATAGATAGATAGATAGATAGATAGATAGATAGATAGATATAGATATAGATATAGATATAGATATATATGTGTGTGTGTATATATATATTTATATATATATTGATTTATTTATTTGTTTGTTTGTTTATCTATTTATTCCTCCTCCTGGTGAGCTGAGCTAAAGAGTGATCAGCTGGACTTTCTCTAAAGCCAGTTATAGGTAATTATAGGGTAGCTATTTAGGTATTAGGCAATTTATTTCTCTAACTCTTTCCTATATTTCTCTCTTTTACTATATTCCTTTTACTATATTCCTTTACTATCTCTATTTTAATAAAACTAAATTGATAATTTTTAAAAGCTCCTAGAAGTTTTCTTTTCTCTAGATTAAAGGGGTAATATTAATTTACAACTCTACTATATTCTCACTAAAGCTTAAGTTATTAAAAACTGCTCTTACTTTGTTAAAAATCTTAATTTAACCCTTACACTTTCTTTTTGTGTGATCCTGAACAATTCACTCAGCTCCAATTACCTAATCCTTATTACTCTTTTGTATTGGAACCTATATTTATTATCAATTCTAAGATAGAAGGTAAAGATTTTTTCAGAATTAGATTATGTAATTTTATTTCTTGATTATTTATTTTTTATTATTTATATGAACTTATTTTATTAATTTTAATGCATAAAATCTGTTTCTCCTTGTATTTGGAGTCCACTATCAAAGCTGAAGATGTCTGGTCCTGATTTGTTATACAATTGGCAAGCATTGCTTAATAAAGATATATGCTCATACACTTGAACTGTTGTTTCCTCAGTCATTTCTTCTTTTATCTCCCACACTTCTGATCTAAATAACAGTGGTCTGCTGGTGCCAGCTTAGTAACAGATTATTAAATTTTCAGTGTGAAGGGTATACCTCAGATTTCAGCAAATGTTACAAATCAGGGCATGACATATTTATTATTGTTGTTTATACTAAAGAAAGTGTTGGGGAAATGTAGATTAAAAACAATTAAATAATTTAAGTATTTAATTAGTTAAAATTTAAATTTAAAATTTCAGATTAAACTTAATAGTTTCTTGAATACATTTTTCAGAGCACAAGTTGTTAAATATTTACCAGTATACTCCTGGTTTTAGATAGTAAGCCCTCTGGCCTTCTGTATTCCAAGCAGCAAGATATGGTTTCATTGAGTGGTGAGGAAGTCCCTTTGCTACTCCAGTATAATAATGGTGGGGAGTGTTATTTCTCATATGAATCAGAAATTCAACCAGTATAGTTCCTGGGTGCTTTTGCTTCTCTTGTGTCTTTCCTTTCCTTAAAACTGGAATTTTAATCACTTAAAGGTCCCTAAGAAGGTCTCCCAGTGCTCAAAGAAGAAGCAGCAGACACAACTAGCCAGAGGTATTGTGAATGCAACAGCAATAGTAATGAATTTTTGAGTAAAAAAAGAGCCAGCATGATAGAGACAGCCAAGACACCTGGAAGAGGATTGCTCTTGGTGTTTGATTGGATACTCAAGTGGTGGCAAGATATAAAAAAGCCAATTAGTATCTTTGCAAAGAAATGACCTGCCCCAATGAGCTTTTGGATCTATTTGTATGGATGGTGAAAAAATAGTGGATTCTGTTCAAATAATTCCATAATTCACTCCTAATTATTATTATCTTTTCTTTGTGGTAATAAACTACCTGCCCCATGCCTAATTCATATTGTATATCAAGTACTTTCTTTACTTCCGCCATCAATGGGATGGAGATGGAAGTAAGAGAGAACACTAAATTAAAAACAACAATAGAATTGTCCCTAAAGTAGTGGGGTTGAATGTGAGGAACAAATGAATGTGAGAATTATTGAGACCAAATATCTTATTAAGAATCAGGAAATCTCAGAGCAATGAACCGAGGAGAAAACATAATGACAAGTAAAAACTGCAAAGATTGGTGCTGGTAGCTAGGTCTTATAGTCTTTGCCAGGCAATAAGTACATAACTAACCACAAGTGTTGATTTTCATTTATATATGAAGTTATAAATATTTAAATATGTGTGAATCTTTTAGATAAGTATGATATATACAAATTAAGTATATAAATAAAATATATTAGTTACTTTTATATACCTCAAAGTGACAAGTAAATGACAAGATATTGATGTAAAGGGGAAAATGGGTTAATTTTTAAAGGGTTGGACTTGATTATTTAAGAGTTTGTTCGACAGGAATTTAATTACTAAATACCAAAGAGATTTTATTTATAATTTATTTATAAAATGTAGACAGAGTCAAGCAAGAAATCAGAGAGAGGATAAGGTAAGATCTATCCTAAGCACTAAGTAATTGACTCCTGGCCTCTCCAGGTAGGGAGGATTAGTTTCAGGTGTCCTTGGCAAAGCTGAGGACCCAGAAAGTCTCTTCAGAAAATCCAGCAGTTTAGAGTCAGCTTTTCACTCACCAAATGTCAGTCCAGTCAGCAGATTTTTCTGCCCCTCTTCATCAGCCTCAACTCAAAAGCATGAAGAATTACATCCAGCAGAAGTGGAAGTCCAAGTTGAACTCCACTCCAAGAATTCCAGTTCCAAGTCAAACTCCACTTTCAAAGACATTTTCTCTTGCCTCACTTCCCCTAATTCCATGTCTACCAATCACAGCTGATGCTCTGCTCTAGAACTGCCCAGAAGGCAGTTAGTCAATTCTGATTCATTACCCACTATAGCACACATGGGTTACAGACCTCCCACTTCATGATTAATTGGGATATTGGCACTTTTTGTGATTGAATTTAAAAATAGACAGATCTCCATACTTAACTTTTAAATAAGGTATTTACACTTCTGGGGATTAAAAACTAAAAATAGACATGAGTTACAATTTAAGTCTTCACAATCAGGGAAGAGCTAAGTACCTTTATTATTACAATGACAGGAGAGCCAAATCCAATCTTCACAATGATCATATTAATAATAATCATTCTTGTTGCTTGAGACTTGCTTCAATTAAAATGAAAAAAAACATTTTCTATTTCAGCTACCATATCCTGCTATTGTCTGTACTTTGGCATTTAAAAAACGTATATAAATGCTTTCCTACCCACATGTCACCTGTCTTCTACATATGAAGTAGATGTTTTAGTCCTAATAATAAGTATGTATGGCAGGAAGATGATAGTATGACCATGTGGAATGGTGAAGGACTACAGAAAGCCAACCAAAGTATTCTACATCAATAATATCAATCTTCTAAATGTCAAAAGCAATTGAGGAAGATGTTCAGCATATTGGGTGGCTCCTCAGCAATGAACTTTTAGTATGATATGTTTAAGAGTTGAACAGAAGAGGAATCAATGGAAGGGTTGCTATCAACATTACTGGAGGGAACTCTTAAATTGACATTAATATCATAGATCTCTTTGAGTATTTGAATAAACACAGTATTCAGGTCAGGTACTATTTTCTATGTGAAGCCATTTCTGATTCATCCAGTTGTTAGTACTGTCTCTTTCCTTAAATTATATCATAATTTCGTTTCAATATACAAATTGAAACTATTCAAGAGATGATTGTGAGATATTGGAAAACAGCAATTTTTTAACGTATCTTTATATCCATAGAACATTCCATATTGCTTTGTACATGATAGACACTTAGCCAACATTTATTGAACTGAATAAAGTCCCAATAAATACAATTTAAAATTTAATTTGTTTTATTGTTTTAGCCTATCCAGAACTTTTTGAGGTCATAGTTCTGTTAGCCCTCTAAATTACATGTCATCTGTATCTTTTATAAGCAAGCAATGCATTCCTTCACCAAAATTCATTAAAATATTTTTAAAAAGTTGAGGTCAGGGCATTGCAATACTCATTAGAAACCTCTTCCAGCCTAACATCAATCCAATGATCACCACTATTAGAATTTGAATCCAACTAACTTTGCCATACTTCAGTCCAAATTTTTCTAATTTGTCCCCAAGGATATTATGAAAGATGAAATACCGACTTTATCAAATCCATTACTTGCTGAAATCCACCTAAACTGTGTCTATAACATTCTCTTTATTTGTCAGACTAGAAACCTTGTCAAAAAAAGAAAATCAGGGTATTCAGACTTACTTACTTCCTTATAAACTTGTGTTCTTCCCCAAGTGACCAGCAGTTTTCTTTTTAAGTGCTCAGAAGACAACCTTTTAATAATACATTTTATAATACTGATAGTAATCAAGTCAAGCTCATTGACCAAAAGAAGACAACTTTTTCTTCCTTTTGAAAACCTGAATGTCTGTCTGTCACATCTCCACTACTTTTCAGTTTTTTAGGGATATTTGATATTGCTCAGCAAACACGTCTGCCAATTCTTTCTATAGTTTGTTATATAGTTTATCCTAATTCATAAGAAAAGTTGATACTGGGGCAAGTGACCTCAGCAAGACAGTATATGATAAACCCAAAGATCCCAGCTTTTGGGACAAAAATCTACTATTCTATAAAAACTTCTGGGAAAGCTGGAAGACAGTGTTGGAGAGATTAGGTTTGGATCAACACCTCACACCTGTGATAATTAAAATGTTTAGGAGCAAGGGAAATATATATATCAATTATGACCACTGAAATATGTTTTCTACTGTGTCTTGGTTTTATATAAATATAAGATGGTCGCCAGGGAATATATTCCCAATTTATGAATATGCCCAAGCCAAATGGGTTTTATAGAGGAATTTAATTTATAATACACTGATTAATCAATAGAAAAAGAGAGAAAGTAAGAAAGGAATAAGAATGAATAAATCAGTCAGTTGGTTTTATCACTCACCCAAGATCTCTCTAGGTAAGGCTTCTCATGCCAACCTCAGGCTCCACCTTCAAGAGAGCCTCCGAAGAAATGTTTACAGAGAATTCTCCTCCCTCAGAGCCAGCCTTCTCTCCTGGTCCTCCAACAGAGCAACCACCTCAGTCCTCCTTCAGAGCCACCTCGCTCAGAGCAAAACCTCCCAGAGCAAAAAACTCTCCTCCTTCTCTCACTGTCTTCAGACCCCGCTATCTTTAAGGAAACCATCTAAGTGCCCTCCCCTCAGTTCTCACATCTACCAATCACTGTCGATGTCTCCCCTGTGCCAATGGTGGCTCTAGCTTAACCCAGGACTGCCCAGAGGTCTGTGGCTTTGCACATGTCTGTTGAAGGTCATATTCTCAAATAATTAAATTTTGATCTTTGCTGCAGCCCTTCCTAAATCCTGTTATTCTAAGTAGGGTAGAGATTGTATTTTCCAAGACCTGGTTCTGTCATTCCAAGTGTCTCTATTGTATCAATTCTAAAATCAATCATGACTCAAAGAACTTCCTGTTCTATGCTTAAGCATAGGTCAAAGCCCTTTCCATTGTTTAGCAAAAGGTTTCTGTCCTAAAATTGTCTTAAGTAGGGAGGAGAAAGATCCTCCCATGCCAAGGGGTTTCACATTCCAATAGAGTTCTTACTATCAGTAGGAAATTTTTTCCAGTATTAAATTTCCCAATGGTGAAATTTCCAACATTCACAAGTCTAAGAAATTTTAAGGTTTACACACCATACACCAATATAAATTCAAAATGGGTGAATGACTTGAACATAAAGAAGGAAACTACAAGTAAATTAGGCAAACACAGAATAGTACAAATGCCAGACCTTTGGGAAGGGAAAGACTTTAAAACCAAGCAAGACATAGAAAGGGTCACAAAATGTAAAATAAATAATTTTGACTGCATCAAATTAAAAAGCTTTTGTACAAACAAAACCAATGTAACTAAAATCAGAAGGGAAGCAACAAATTGGGAAACAATCTTCATAAAAACCTCTGACAAAGGTTTAATTACTCAAATTTACAAAGAGCTAAATCCATTGTACAAAAAATCAAGCCATTCTCCAATTGATAAATGGGGAAGGGACATGAATAGGCAGTTTTCAAATAAAGAAATCAAAACTATTAATAAGCACATGAAAAAGTGTTCTCAATCTCATATAATCAGAGAGATGCAAATCAAAACAACTCTGAGGTATCACCTTACACCTAGCAGATTGGTTAACATGACAGCAGAGAAAAGTAGTGAATGCTGGAGGGGATGTGGCAAAGTAGGGACATTAATTCATTGTTGGAATTAAAAGGAATAATAAAGTGGAGGAATTCCATGGAGACTGCAACAATCTCCAGTAAATGATGCAAAGTGAGAGGAGCAGAACCAGGAAAACATTGTACACAGAGACTGATACACTGTGGTACAATCGAACATAGTGGACTTCTCCATTAGTGGCAATGCAATGTCCCTGAACAATCTGCAGGGATCTAGGAGAAAAACACTATCCACAAGCAGAGGATAAACTGTGGGAGTAAAAACACCGATGAAAACAACTGCTTGACTACAGTGCTTGAGGGGATATGACTGAGGAGAGACTCTAAATGAACACTCTAATGCAAATACCAACAACATGGAAATGGGTTTGAATGAAGAACCCATGTGATACCCATTGGAATCTCATGTCGGCTATGGGAGAGGTGGGGGGGGGAGGAAAAGAAAATGATCTTTGTCTCTAATGAATAATGTTTGGAAATGATCAAATAAAATAATGTTTTAAAAAATTGAGAGGTTAGATGTCATGAAAATCAGTGATTTAAATGTTAGATTAAGGAATTTGTATCATAGACTGGTGGAGAAAATAGGGATCCTCTAAAGGATTTTGAGCTGACAAATGAATAGATATATTATGTATTAAATATATGAAATTAAATTTCTGAACTAGTTATGCATCTATGACTATTATGCTAAAATGTATAATTAAAACTTTTACTGCTTTCCGAGAAGTACACTTTTTTTTTATTCTATGGTCTATAGTCCATTTTATTTGCAATGTATTTGCTGTGCAACTGGTCACCTGGGAAGTAGAAACTCAAATTAATTTCTGAAGATGAACTTACAACAACAACTTCCCTGCATTTAACTTCATCTGCACAAAAAATTGATACAAAAACACATGGACACAAAACCAGGCTCAGTACACCTACAACTAATCTAAAGAATACTTCCTACTACTTTTCAGTTAAACTTTTTAGAATGAAGTGGCATCAATTTGCTGCAGAAATACAGAAACCAAGGTTTCCAGATAATTCTCAACCTAAAATATAGGGTTTTTTTTAAACCTTTTTATTCTATCTTAGAATTGTTACTAAAACTCTGTTTTAAGACAAAAGAGTGGTAAGGCCTAGGAAATTGAGGGTAAGTGACCTGTCCAGGGTCACTCTACTGAGAAGTGTTTGAAGTCACATTTGAATCCAGGTTCTCCTGACTCCTGGACTTGGTGCTTTTTCTACTGAACCATTTTGCTGCCCCTAAAACATCATACCTAAATGGCATTGCCTTCAGAATTTTATCCATTAGAAAAATAGTCTGGAAAGAAATCAGTTCATTCTAGGGCAATAGCAAAGTATATGGAATATCTTCCCAAAAGGATTTGACTAACTTGAAGGAGCACAAAGTAGCTGTAGTTTCAAAGTTCTTGTGTTTTCCTCAGTGTTTGATATCAGAAAAAAATCATATGAAAGCATTAAAGAAAAACATAACCATTTTTGTATTTTTATTCTCAAGTAGGGAGGAAACAACAAAAACAACAACAAAACCTTTCCTACAACACTTTTTTTTGGTGGTTGTTGTTGTTTTTGGCAAGACTTTCCATGGATGGGGTCTTGGATAAGATATCACAACTCCTAGAAATTGATTCAAACTGAACCTCTTCAGTTTGAACCTTCATGAATACAGACCATTCATGTTTAGAAGGGACAACTAAACACTCCGAGTCAACAGAGGAAAAGAAAACATTCACTTGTCACCACTGTTATAATATAAAAAGACAAATTGTTACCTTTATCCAGGGTTCCTACCACAGGACACCTAAGTACTTTGACAGATCCATTAAGTTAAATGCAACACCTAACGACATTCAAAGCCTTATGCCTTAACCATAAGTGAAAAGCAGAAATTATTACCCAAAGTAAGAAGAATAGCTAACTATTCTAACCCTACTCACATTTTCCATTTGGGATTTGTTATCCAGAGCACACTCTGTCTCTCAACCAGTGAAACAGACCATGAGATGACCACACTGGTCTGCATAGTTTTTGCTTTGTCTTTCTAATTTAAATGTCTTACTAACAATATATCACTTATGAGCTAAAGCCATATGGATGGTTAAAATCACTGCAACAATTCAACGGGAGCATTTCACCTAACCCACGGACTCAACAAAAGCCCATAATTTCTACATGAAATTATCTGAGTCTGGATGCATGAAATGAAACATTGCATTCAAAGTAATTATCCAAATAATTTGAATCAAAACACAAGCATCACTTATCTAAACATTCACACATTGTTAGATATAAGACTGAAAGTTTCAATCATGCTGGTTCGACAGGAGTCACACCATGCTGCACAGGCAGTGAAATTTGGTCTTCTAGCTCCCATGAAAAACCAAACAAATCCCAGCTTGATTCAGTTGCCTTGAATAGACACAAAACTTGAATATATTCAGATGTCCCTAGATATCCCTATTCTTCACTGAAATCCTTGAGATTTTTTACTAATATGTAGAATTGCCAGAAATAGAAATTATCTTGTATTCAAAAGATATTTGATTCACTATTAATTCTAAAAATACCCTTGTATTAGTTGAGATGAGGAATACAAAAGAAATACAACTCATTGTTTATTATTACAAGTTCAGTCTAGAGATTGTACTAGTCGGGGATCAGGAACCAAAGCTTGACAGGTCTCTAAGAGGGTGGGAACAGATAAATAGAAGCACTACTTTCTCTCCCAGGTAGAGCTACCCCAGAGAAGGTGAAGTTGGATCAATGTCCAAAGCTGAAAGATACAGAGGAAATCCCCTTCAGTCTCTGGTTTATCTTTCCTTCCCTGGATGGATATTATCTTGACCCCCTTAGTACATCTGAAGAATGAAATATTCAGTTCTTATAAATGAATAAGGTCTGTTTATTGTTTGGGGATTCAGGAATGGTAGTTTTAGGAAAGAGGGGAAAAAGAAAATCCCTATTACTATTTTCAACCTAAATTCCCTTCAGGGGTTGAAGGCTCAGGTCTGAGGACCAGAGTCCCTGAAGACATTGTGGAGTCAGTGTGGTATAATTTCATAATATTGAGAGAGATACAGCTTTGAAGGTATCAATGGAAAATCTTCTGGGTGGATAGTCTCTTGTCTTCTGAAAGGGAAAAATTCTCTATCCACCACTATTGAAGAAAGATGGCTAATCTGAGTTCTTCAGATCAATAAAGGATTATAGCAGGTTAAGCTCAATGAGATGATCTTCTCCTTTTCAGTTCAGAAGGGATAAGAACCCTCTTTTCAACTGTCCATATCCTTTTCTTGGCTGGAGGTTCCAGTCCCATCCCCCATTGTCAGCCAAAGTTCCATATCCTTCCTGCATGAGATTTCCTTGTAAATCAAGTCCTTACAATTCAGTCTGTACCTCTCTCATCCACAAGATAGACTAGATTTAAATGCATTTTACATGTAGCCACATCTCAAAAAAAATGTCTGGGCAACAGGCCTAACCAGGTTGAGGTCTCAACACCATATATGAGTTAGGGAGTATCTACCCCCGGCATGTGAACAATTGCTGCAAAAGAATGGTTGAATGAGAACAATTTGTTGCAAAGTATGAAGGTGGCTGAATCAGGGACTATGGAAGTCTTCGAGCTTAGTCAGACATCAAAGATGCCAAAGTCATCCTTTATGTCTTAGTTCATCACCAATTGTCTTGACTTTTGCCCTGTTCATGGACTTCAATGATTCTGGAAAAGAGATTGAAGCTGATGCTTTTGTACAACTCTGCCCCACTTAAAAGCTGATTCACACTGTAGGAGTAAAAATGAATAAATACTCCTAGTATTTAAAAATATATAGGATTTTAATAATAAATCAAAAGAGAAGGAAAAGAAAAAAGATTCTTTCATTCAAGTGAACAGAGCAAAGAGAGCCTGAGACTCATACCTACAGCACTTTACCAAAAGCACAAGGTCCCAAAAAAGAGCCCCACAGCGTGGGACTCAGCCAAATTCATCTCCCAAGCCTCTGAATGTAAAATGAGGATGTAACTTAATGATGCTGGGAATGTAGCTCAGGTGTCACAAATTTGCACAATACCCAAGACATTACCCCATGATGTCATTGATTCTCTTTGAAAATAGAAGATAAGAAACAAAAAATGTATTGAAAACATAGGACAATAACAATAACCAACAACAGCAATAGTTGACTTTTAGTATATAGGTAGGTCATTTCACCTTATCTCTGATTTCTTTGGGACAAAGATCAGTTGTGGTAGTATAGTAGTAATCTCTCCGTAACAGAGGATGACGATTGTCTTTGTGAGCTTTCATCTGTGATAGATGAGTGTGCACAAAGACACTTGTGCATGAAGGAGATTTAAGTGGAAAAGTCAATGCACAGAGACAGTCCCACTCTTTTGGCATTGGAAGCCTGGGTCCAGTGGCACAAAAAGTCGTTACACCTGGAGACTTCCTCAGCTGCATTGAATGGCCCTGTTGTCTTTTGTGCTCCATCATGCCCTAAGCACTCCACAGTGCTTTGCTGCATCGCCCTCTCAGCCATTGAACCTTCTTTTTTGGTTTCTTCTGCCTGTTCAGCCAAAGCAGTCTTCACATGCTGGGTGAGCAAAGCCCTGGTTCACCAGGGGTACACGGTGACCTGATGGCTACCCTCACAAGGTTTAGATGGCCTGTCGAAGCCATTACCCGGGGTGTGGCTGCTGTCGCATGCTAGCAGCTACTGGGAGCCACAAGTGAGAGCTGGGTGTCAGGTGAGGGTCAGAGGTTGGAGAGCTGCCCTAAAAGGGCACGACAAGCCCTCCATACCAGAGATACTACTCCTCCCTGAGCACCCCATACACCCCAGTTGTGCTATTGCTGGGTTAAAGGGTATAGATAGTTTTATGACTCTGAGCTTGGTTTCACATTGTTCTCTAGAATGTTTCTATCAGTTCAGAGTTCCAACAACAGTGTATTAATGTCTCATTTTTTTCCATCTCTTCCAATATTTATTTATTCCTTTTTGGCCATTTTAGCAAATCTGATAGGGGTGATGTGACATCAGAGTTGTTTTAATTTGCATTTCTCTAATTAGTAGTGATTTGGACCATTTTTTTTCATATGACAATGGATAGTTTTAATTTCTTCCTCTGAAAACTGCTGTTCTTATCCTTTGACCATTTTTTAAATTTGAGGAATGCTTTGTATTTTCATAAATTTGACCCAGTTCTAAATACATTTGAGAAATTAAGCTTTGTGCTATATTTATTTTGAAAATGTAAATGTATTGTTTCCCTTTTAATCTTGGTTCCATTTGTTTTGTTTTTAGAGAAAAATTTTTATTTAAGACAATAAAAATTATCCATTTAATTTATTTTAATATTCTCTGAATTTTATTTGATTATAAATTCTTCCCCTATCTATAAGTTTGCAAGGCAAACTTTCCCATGTTTGCCTAACTTGTTTATTTAATTATAGATTGTGTATCCATTTTGATTTATCTTGGTATAATAATTAACTTTTCAATAGTACTTACTATGTGCCAGGAACTGGGCTAAGTGTTGTAGAAATATTACCTCATTTGATTCTCAAGATAATATTGGGAGATAGGTGCTGCTATCCTCAGCTGACAGATGAAGGAACTGAAGCAAACAAAAGTTAAGCTACTTGTCAAAGGTCAAAAAGCTAGTAAATGCCCAAGACTATATTTTAACTCAAGTCTTCCTAACTCAAAGTCCTGCTATTTGTATATCCATTCCATACTGAACTACCTCCAGTTACAATGTAATTTATTTATGTGAAAAATCTGTAATTTCTTAGTATAGAGACATCTATGAACTTGTTTGGCAAATGCTAGTAAGGTGCCTGAGGGCTAAATGACTTGACAAGAATTACATTGCTAACTGCATTAATAAATCTAAAGATGCTGACTATTTTTCAGAGAAGTTAAATGATGTTTTCCTGCTCAAAAACCAAACAAACAAACACAAAAAACAACTAGTAAATAACATGAGGAAAAAATAAAAGATATGAATCTTATTTTCCTTAATTCCCAAAGCACCAAACTAACCTTTGCAATACATTACCTCAACAATGAATTGAATAGGGGCAGCTGGGTGGCTCAGAGGATTGAAAGACAAGCCCAGAGATGGGAGGGCCTGGTTTCAAATCTGGACTCAGATCTTCCCAGTTTTGTGACATTAGACAAGTCGCTTAGCCTCAGTTTCCTAGCCCTTACCACTCTTCCTTGGAACTAGTACACAGTATTGATTTTAAGAAGGTGAAGGTTTTTTTAATTATTAATTCAATATTATGTATCAAAAGCATATAGTTTTGAGAAAGTACTCAGACAAGGAAGAGACAACTCATTATCTTTTAGAGCAGGGGTCCTTCAGCTGGAGTCCATGGATCCCAAGAGTTCTATGAATGTATTTCAGGGGTTTTGTGAATTTAAATGGGAAAAATACATTATTATTTTATTAACTTCTAATAGAAATTTGGTATTTATTTCAATTATAAATGTGGGCATCAAAATATTATTCTGAGAGGGTGTCCATAGGTATCACCAGATTGCCAGAGGGACTCATTTCTCTCTCTCTCTCTCTCTCTCACTCTCTCTCTCTCTCTCACACACACACACACACACACACACACACACACACACACACACACAAACACATGCTTACACAAAGTTATAAAGAACTTCTATAAAGCAATCAAGAAAGAGATCTGAGGACAATCAGGACTTGACCAACAACAAAACTTTCAGTTAAACAAGAATAATTATCTTTTTTAAGCATTAATAAGAAAATTTATAAATTTACCAACCAAGCCTCCTTACTATGAAAATTATATACATTCCCATTATAACTAACTTTTATATATTTTAAGATTTGCAAGGAACTTTTCAATTGTTATTTTTTATGATACTCACAACAACCCTGAAGGAGGGAAAGATACTATTGTTATTTCCAATTACAAATGAGGAACCTGAGACAAGCAAAATTTAAATGATTCAACCAGAGTCATATAGGTAGTTAGTGTCTATAGCTGCATTTGAATAACAGAATATAAAATACTGAAGGATTTTGGAGGTATGTGAAAGGGTTGGGAATAATGTCTGATATAAAATACCTGTATAAAGTCTTTTATTTTTTTAACTGGTACAAGCAATTGGAATGTGGGAAATGTTTTAAGTCAAAAGTACCAAAAACTTGAAAAGCTATTTTTTTTTTACCAAAGATAATCATAAAATGGAGATAATGGGGTTTGCATTTTCCCACATGAAAAGGCTGAAAAGTTTTGTGACAAAACCCATGTTAAGCACTTAAGAAATTTTACAAAATGGTAATTCCTAAAAAATTTTTGTTTTACCTAATTTTATATTAGTTGTGTTTGCACTAATGACTAGTGCGTCTTCCCTCAGGAGTTTCAACCCTAGCCTGTTTCACCCAGGATCTCTCTTGACAGTGTGTATGAGGAATAAGAGCTATTTCTCTATGATGACTAATGAGGTAGTGAAAAAGGAATCTTAAAACCATGGTGGAGAATGGTCCTCCAATTCCACAGACACTCTAAAATAAAGGTCAGGTACTTAGTTTGATTTTTTTCCCCCATCATTTATTGATTTTCAGGAAATAGAGTATTAAAGTGGAATATTTTGAGTTTAGATTTGGGTAAAAAAGCCTGTCAGATGAGACAGAATTTAGAATTTAATCCCCTTTCTCCTAAACCTTCCACTAAACACACATATTAGAATAGGTCACTAAAATGTTGCAGATCTTTATGGAATTACTAGAATCTTATAGAAATAACTAATATTGGCTTCCTCAAATGAAGAGAAGGATTTCCATTCAGACATAAAAAAGCTGCTTATGAATTTGTTGCAAAACAGGTAAGGGTGAAGCGAACAATTTAAAAGATTGAATTATTATACTTAATAGTGATGATAGTCATTGTTTGGATTAACAGAATACAAAGTTATATGTGGGTTAGAAAAAAAGTCCCACTAATATTTTAATATGTGTAAATATATAACTATAAATCATAAAAATGCATGTGCAAATATATATTAATATGTTTATATGCATTTTGATTATGAATATATACTAAACAGGGGTATACTTGTATAGATATGTGTACACATGTATAAACACATGTATATTCATATGTGTATACATGTATCAATTGTATATATGATACGCATATAAAATATGTGTGTTAATATCATACATATACATATGTATATACATACACACGCACACACACACACACACACACACACACACACACACACACACACTAAATCTACTAGAAGATTCCCCAACACCAATTCATTGAATTAGTACTAAGTGATTTGCCCAGGGTCACACATCTAGGAAGTTTCTGAGGCCAAATTTGAACCCAACACTTTCCTTCTCTATGTCTGGCTCTCTATCTATTAAGTACATAGCTTCCTCATTAAATGTACATATTAAAGATACATGGGCCAATATAATGGGGTAAGACTCCTTCTAATTTCTTTTTTTCTTTTTTTTTTTAAATATATTTTATTTGATCATTTCCAAGCATTATTCGTTAAAGACATAGATCATTTTCTTTTCCTCCCCCCCACCCCCCATAGCCGACGCGTAAGTCCACTGGGCATTAGATGTTTTCTTGATTTGAACCCATTGCTTTGTTGATAGTATTTGCATTAGAGTGTTCATTTAAAGTCTATCCTCTGTCATGTCCCCTCAACCTCTGTATTCAGGCAGTTGCTTTTTCTCGGTGTTTCCACTCCCATAGTTTATCCTTTGCTTATGAATGGTGTTTTTTTTCTCCTGGATCCCTGAAAGTTGTTCAGGGACATTACACCGCCACTAATGGAGAAGTCCATTACGTTCGATGATACCACAGTGTATTAGTCTCTGTGTACAATGTTCTCCTGGTTCTGCTCCTCTCGCTCTGCATCACTTCCTGGAGGTTGTTCCAGTCTCCATGGAACTTCTCCACTTTATTATTCCTTTGAGCACAATAGTATTCCATCACCAACATATACCACAGTTTGTTCAGCCATTCCCCAATTGATGGGCATCCCCTCGTTTTCCAGTTTTGGGCCACCACAAAGAGCGCAGCTATGAATATTTTTGTACAAGTCTTTGTGTCCATTATCTCTTTGGGGTACAGACCCAGCAGTGCTATGGCTGGGTCAAAGGGTAGATATTCTTTTGTCGCCCTTTGGGCATAGTTCCAAATTGCCCTCCAGAATGGTTGGATCAGTTCACAACTCCACCAGCAATGAATTAATGTCCCTACTTTGCCACATCCCCTCCAGCATTCATTACTTTCCTTTGCTGTTATGTTAGCCAATCTGCTAGGTGTGAGGTGATACCTCAGAGTTGTTTTGATTTGCATCTCTCTGATTATAAGAGATGTAGAACACTTCTTCATGTGCTTGTTAATAGTTTTGATTTCTTTATCTGAGAACTGCCTATCCATTTCCCTTGCCCATTTATCAATTGGAGAATGGCTTGATTTTTTGTACAATTGATTTAGCTCATTATAAATATGAGTAATTAAACCATTGTCAGAGGTTTCTATGAAGATTTTTTCCCAATTTGTTGTTTCCCTTCTGATTTTAGTTATATTGGTTTTGTTTGTACAAAAGCTTTTTAGTTTGATGTAGTCAAAATTATTTATTTTACATTTTGTGATTCTTTCTATATCTTGCTTGGTTTTAAAGCCTTTCCCCTCCCAAAGGTCTGACATGTATACTATTCTGTGTTTACCCAATTTACTTATGGTTTCCTTCTTTATGTTTAAGTCACTCACCCATTTTGAATTTATCTTGGTGTAGGGTGTGAGGTGTTGATCTATTCCTAGTCTCTCCCACACTGTCTTCCAATTTTCCCAGCAGTTTTTATCTAATAGTGGATTTTTGTCCCAAGACATGGGATCTTTGGGTTTATCGTATACTGTCTTGCTGAGGTCGTTTTCCCCCAGTCTATTCCACCGATCTTCCTTTCTGTTTCTTAGCCAGTACCAAATTGTTTTGATGACTGCTGCTTTGTAATATAGTTTGAGATCTGGGACTGCAAGGCCCCCATCATATGTGTTTTTTTTCATTATTTCCCTGGATATCCTTGATCTTTTGTTCTTCCAAATGAACTTTGTTATGGTTTTTTCTAAATCAGTGAAGAAGTATTTTGGTAGTTCAATGGGTATGGCACTAAATAGATAAATAAGTTTGGGTAGGATGGTCATTTTTATTATATTGGCTCGTCCTATCCATGAGCAGTTAATGTTTTTCCAATTGTTCAAGTCTAGTTTTAGTTGTGTGGCAAGTGTTTTGTAGTTGTGTTCATATAGTTCCTGTGTTTGTCTTGGGAGATAGATTCCTAGGTATTTTATTTTGTCTAAGGTGATTTTGAATGGGATTTCTCTTTCTAGTTCTTGCTGCTGAGCTGTGTTGGAGATATATAGAAAAGCTGATGATTTATGTGGGTTTATTTTGTATCCTGCAACTTTGCTAAAGTTGTTGATTATTTCAATTAGCTTTTTGGTTGAATCTCTAGGATTCTTTAAGTAGACCACCATGTCATCCGCAAAGAGTGATAACTTGGTCTCCTCCTTGCCTATTCTGATGCCTTCAATTTCTTTATCTTCTCTAATTGCTACTGCTAGTGTTTCTAGTACAATGTCAAATAGTAGAGGTGATAATGGGCATCCTTGTTTCACTCCTGATCTTATTGGGAATGCATCTAGTTTATCCCCATTGCAGATGATATTAGCTGTTGGTTTTAGATATATACTGTTTATTATTTTTAGGAATGACCCTTCTATTCCTATGCTTTCTAGTGTTTTTAATAGGAATGGGTGTTGTATTTTATCAAAGGCTTTTTCTGCATCTATTGAGATAATCATGTGGTTCTTGCTAGTTTGCTTGTTGATGTGGTCAATTATGTGGATGGTTTTCCTAATGTTGAACCAGCCCTGCATCCCTGGTATGAATCCTACTTGATCATGGTGAATGATCCTTCTGATCACTTGCTGGAGTCTTTTTGCTAGTATCCTATTTAAAATTTTTGCATCTATATTCATTAGGGAGATTGGTCTATAGTTTTCTTTCTCTGTTTTTGACCTGCCTGGTTTTGGAATCAGTACCATGTTTGTGTCGTAAAAGGAGTTTGGTAGAACTCCCTCTTTGCTTATTATGTCAAATAGTTTGTATAGTATTGGGGTTAACTGTTCTCTGAATGTTTGATAGAATTCACAGGTGAATCCATCAGGCCCTGGGGATTTTTTCTTAGGAAGTTCTTTGATGGCTTGATGGATTTCAATTTCTGATATGGGATTATTTAAGAATTCTATTTCCTCTTCTGTTAGTCTAGGCAGTTTGTATTTTTGTATATATTCATCCATTTCTCCTAAATTGGTGTATTTATTGCCATATAATTGGGCAAAGTAATTTCTAATGATTGCCTTAATTTCCTCCTCATTGGAGGTGCTGTCCCCCTTTTCATCTTTAATGCTGTGAATTTGCTTTTCTTCCTTCCTTTTTTTAATTAGATTGACCAGTACTTTGTCTATTTTGTTTGTTTTTTCAAAGTACCAGCTTCTTGTCTTATTTATTAAATCAATAGTTCTATCACTTTCGAATTTATTAATTTCTCCCTTAATTTTTAGGATTTCTAATTTGGTTTTCTGCTGGGGGTTTTTAATTTGATCGCTTTCGAGTTTTTTCAATTGCATTTCCAATTGATTGATCTCTGCTCTCCCTTGTTTGTTAATATGAGCTTTCAGGGATATGAATTTGCCTCTGATTACCGCTTTGGCTGCATCCCAAAAGGTTTGAAAGGATGTTTCGCCATTGTCATTTTCCTTGATGAAATTATTAATTGTTTCTATGATTTCTTCTTTAGCTAAACGGTTTTGGAGTATCATATTGTTTAATTTCCAATTGGTTTTAGATTTGGTTTTCCATGTACCATTACTAATCATTATTTTTATTGCCTTGTGATCTGAGAAGGCTGCATTCATTATTTCTGCTTTTTTGCATTTGTGTGCTATGTTTCTGTGACCTAATGTATGGTCAATTTTTGTGAATGTGTCATGTGGTGCTGAGAAGAAGGTGTATTCCTTTTTATCCCTATTTATTTTTCTCCATATGTCTATTAATTCTAATTTTTCTAAGATTTCATTCACTTCTTTTACCTCTTTCTTATTTATTTTTTGATTTGATTTATCTAAATTTGATAATGGTTGGTTTAAGTCTCCCACTAGTATGGTTTTATTGTCTATTTCTTCCTTCAATTCTCCTAGTTTCTCCATTAGAAATTTGGGTGCTATATTATTTGGTGCATACATGTTGATTAATGATATTTCCTCATTGTCTAGAGTCCCTTTTAACAAAATATAATTACCTTCCCTATCCCTTTTGATCAGGTCTATTTTTGCATTGGCTTTATCAGATATCATGATTACCACTCCTGCCTTCTTTCTATCAGTTGAGGCCCAGAAGGTCTTACTCCATCCTTTAATTCTGACCTTGTGGGTGTCAACCCGCCTCATGTGTGTTTCTTGAAGACAACATATGGTAGGGTTTTGGATTCTAATCCATTCTGCTATTCGTCTACGTTTTATGGGTGAGTTCATCCCATTCACGTTCAAAGTTATGATTGTCATTTGTGGACTCCCTGGCATTTTGATTGCCTTCCCTAATTCTAACCTTTTCTTCTTCGGCTCTACCTTTTAGTCCAGTGATTTACTTTGAATCAGTCCCCCTTGTCCCCTCCCTTGATGTTTCCCTTTTTAGTCCCTCCCTTTTTGTTCCCTCCCCCTCCCCCCTCTCTTTCCCTCCCTTTTTGTTCTCCCTCTCCCCCTCCCCCCCTTGGTTTTCCCTTCTCCTTACCCTTGTTGGGTAAGATAGAATTCAAGATCCCAATGGATCTGGATGTTTTTCCCTCTCAGAGTTGATTTCCCTGAGATTGAGGTTTAAGTAAACCCCCCCCCCCTCTCTTCCTCTCCTTCTTATAGGAGTTTTCTTCCCCTCCCCTTCCCCTGTGAATCTTTGTGTGAGAACCATTATTCTATTTGGTCTTTCTTTACCCCCTATTTATACATTACATTTTCCCCACATATTAGTATACATAGGTTGATATAAATGTAGTCCTTATAGAAGAGAGTTTGATTAAAAGAAGATAACATTTTTCCCCTTTCCTTAATATTTACCTTTTCAGGTATTCCTTGCTCTTTGATTTTCGGTATCAAACTTTCCACAGAGCTCTGGTCTTTTCTTTGCAAAAAGTTGGAAGTCTTCTATTTTGCTGAATGCCCATACTTTCCCTTGGAAGTATATAGTCAGTTTTGCTGGGTAGCTGATTCTTGGTTGGAGACCCAGCTCTCTTGCCTTTCTGAAGATCATGTTCCATGCCTTACGATCATTCAGCGTAGAACTTGCAAGGTCTTGTGTGACCCTGATTGGCATTCCTTTATATCTAAATTGTCTTTTTCTGGCTTCCTGTAGGATTTTTTCTTTTGTTTGATAGCTTTGGAATTTGGCAATTACATTCCTGGGAGTTGTCTTTGGGGGTTTAGTGTAGAAGGTGTTCTGTGAGCTCTGTCAGTGGATGTATTGCCCCCTTGTTCTAGAATCTCTGGGCAATTTTCTTTGATTATATCTTGTATCACCATGTCCAGTTTGGTGTTTATTTCTGGCTTTTCTGGGAGTCCAATTATTCTTAAATTTTCTCTTCTCCCCCTGTTTTCCAGATCTATCACCTTGTCGGTGAGATATTTTATGTTCTCTTCTAATTTCTTGGTGTTTTGGCTTTGCTTTATTAGTTCTTGCTTTAAAGCCTGGTTTTCTTTTACAGTTTGGTCAAACTGGTTTTGTAGATGCGTGAATTTCTTTTGCATCATTTCCCACTTTTCCTCCCAGAGGGCTTCCATCTTTTTGGTCCTTTCTGATTCAAATTCTTCATGGGTTTGTTGAGAGTTTCTATTTCCTTTGGAAGATTTTGGAGAATTTTCTTGTATATCTTCTTCTATCTGCTCTGTATTTTGTATTTTGGCTCCATAGAATGTGTCCAGAGTCGCCCCTTTCTTCTTATTTTTCTTGGTATTTTGGGGCTTCTGTGCTTCTGTGGAGTTTGTCATCTCTGAACGTGGAGGATTGGCTTTTCTTGTCTTTGTCTGGTGATCAGAGGCTTTAGTCCTGGGCAGATGTTGGTTCTATGAGCGTTCCCTGGGTTAAACTGAATATGCCTCACTGGAACTGGAATGGAAGGGTCGGACCACGAGGCCACACTCTCCCCCTGGCTCGATTTCCGGAAGTTGCCTTCAGAATCCCTGGCCGTGAGGCTGTTTTGTCGGCCTGCAGGGGGATGGGCTGCCGCTTCCCCAAGCTCCGAGAGCACAGACTTTCACTGAGACTTGGATAGCAGGATCCAGCCCGTGAGGCTGTCTTGCCCGCCCTGAGGGTTGCTGTTGTTTTGACCAGCTCTCTGCAGCGGAGGCCCCAGGCAGTAACTTTCACCCGGACCGACCAGCTCTTTGCAGCGGAGGCCCCAGGCAGTAACTTTCACCCGGACTGGGACTTGGGTAGAAGACCCTGAGGGTTGTTGTTCCTCAGACCCTGCTCTCTGAGCCCGGCGCGGCTGCCTCTTCCGGGAGCCTTGGACTCTGCGCTCCTACCCCTGAGGTCCGAGGGATCTCGGGTTCTGGCTTTTAAGGGGAGCCGTACCTTTTGAACCGGGTCCAGGTCCAGGAGGAGGGTTCCCAGGGTCTGTGCTGTTGATCGTTTTGAATTTCGGCGCCTTAGGAGCTTCTAGTTTGAGATCGGTCGGGAAGGGTTTTCCGGAGATCTGAACTTCAGCTTTTTCTAAGCCGCCATCTTAACCGGAAGTCTCCTTCTAATTTCTAAAGAAATCCTGTCTCAGAGAAATTATGAGATTGTTTATACAGGAAGAAAAGAAAAAAAACTACTCTCATAAACTGGCAGTTGTGAGGAAGTGGTACAAAGGTGGTGAAGAGAATCCATGACTAAAATCATGTCACAAAGGGAGCAACACTAAGGGTACAGAAACTCTAAAAAGGCCTGTTTTGCTTAAATTAATTTCAGGCACTGTGCAGTGCATTACTTTGCCTTGTTAAAGACCAAGTTACATAATAAAACTTCTGAAGCTATCCAATGGGAAATCTGTCTCTGTATCAACTTCTGACCTTAACCAAGTCCAAAAGAATATGGCTTCAGACTGAAAAAAGAAAGGTTATGGGCCTTTCCTAGGGTCATACAACTTGGTAAAAAAAAAAAAAAACTAGAAAGTATATCTTGTTCTTTTGGACCCCTATGGTCAGTATCAACTTTTCTTTTTTCTTTCTTTTTTTTTAAGAATCTCTATTTTCCCTCTTAAAAACAACTTTAAGTCAGAAGGGCAAGGGCTGAGCAATGGGGGCAAAGTGACTTGCCCACTGTCACAGTCAGATAGTATCTGAGGCCAAACTTGAACTTATGTCCCCTCAAATCCAGGTTTGGGTCTCTGTCCACTGAGTTACCCATCTGGCCCTCTTCTGCCATCATTTTACTTGTGTTGCTGTATGGCTGTGAGACAAAGGCATTACTGCTACCTACAAGGAATTAAAGCTGATGAGCCAAAAACCACACCAAGGGAAGTGGAAAGGGTCAAAAATTTTGTCAAAAGATGAAATGACAATAGCAGTGAGGTGACTCAGTAGACAGAGGACCAGACCTAGAAATGGGAGATACTGGGTTCAAATCTGGACTCAAATACTTCCTATCTGCATGACCCTCGGCAAGCCACTCAACCCCCATTATCCAGCTCTTACTACTCTTCTACCTTGGAACTGATCTTGGGATGAATTCTTTTTTTTTTAACCATATTTTATTTGATCATTTCCAAACATTATTCATTAGAGACAAAGATCATTTTCTTTTCCTCCTAGATCCCTGCAGATTGTTCAGGGACATTGCATTGCCACTAATGGAGAAGTCCATTATGTTCGATTGTACCACAGTGTATCAGTCTCTGTGTACAATGTTCTCCTGGTTCTGCTCCTCTCGCTCTGCATCACTTCCTGGAGGTTGTTCCAGTCTCCATGGAATTCCTCCACTTTATTATTCCTTTTAGCACAATAGGATTCCATCACCAACATATAACACAATTTGTTCAGCCATTCTCCAATTGAAAGGCATCCCCTCATTTTCCAATTTCTGGCCACCACAAAGAGCACAACTATGAATATTCTTGTACAAGTCCTTTTCCTTATTATCTCTTTGGGGTACAAATCCAGCAGTGCTTTGGCTGTATTAAAGGGCAGACAGTCATTTATCGCCCTTTGAGCATAGTTCCAAATTGCCCTCCAGAATGGTTGGATCAATTCACAACCCCACCGACAACGAATTAATGTCCCTACTTTGCCACATCCCCTCCAGCATTCACTACTTTTCTCTGCTGTCATGTTAGCCAATCTGCTAGGTGTGAGGTGATACCTCAGAGTTGTTTTGATTTGCATCTCTCTGATTATAAGAGATGTAGAGCACTTTTTCATGTGCTTATTAATAGTTTTGATTTCTTTGGATGAGACCTGCTTATTTATGTCCCTTGCCCATTTATCAATTGGAGAATGGCTTGATTTTTTGTACAATGGATTTAGCTCTTTGTAAATTTGAGTAATTAAACCTTTGTCAGAGGTTTTTATGAAGATCGTTTCCCAATTTGTTGCTTTCCTTCTGATTTTAGTTACATTGGTTTTATTTATAAAAAAACTTTTTAATTTGATGTATTCCAAATTATTTATTATGCATTTTGTGATTCTTTCTATGTCTTGATTGGTTTTAAAATATTTCCCTTCCCAAAGGTCTAACATGTATACTATTCTGTGTTTGCCTAATTTACTTATAGTTTCCTTCTTTATGTTCAAGTCATTCACCCATTTTGAATTTATCTTGGTGTAGTGTGTGAGGTGCTGATCTAAACCTAATCTTTTCCACACTGTCCTCCAATTTCCCAGCAGTTTTTATGAAATAGTGTATTTTTGTCATATAATGTCCTGCTGAGGTCACTTACCCCGAGACTATTACACTGATCCTCCTTTCTGTCTCTTAGCCAGTACCAAATTGTTTTGATGACTGCTGCTTTGTAATATAGTCTGAAATCTGGGACTGCAAGGTCCCCTTCCTTTGTATTTTTTTTTCATTATTTCCCTGGATATCCTTGATCCTTTGTTCTTCTAAATGAACTGTGTTATGTTTTTTTCTAAATCAGTAAAAAATTTGTTTGGAAGTTCAATGGGTATGACACTAAATAGATAAATGAGTTTGGGTAGGTCATTTTAATTATATTGGCTTGTCCTACCCATGAGCAGTTAATGTTTCTCTAATTGTTCAGGTCTAGTTTTTGTTGTGTGGAGAGTGTTTTATAGTTGTGCTCATATAGTTCCTGTGTTTGTCTCGGGAGATAGATTCCTAGGTATTTTATTTTGTCTAAAGTGATTTTGAAAGGGATTTCTCTTTCTAGTTCTTGCTGCTGAGCTGTGTTGGAAATATATAGAAACGATGATGACTTATGTGGGTTTATTTTGTATGCTTCAACTTTGCTAAAATTTTTTATTATTTTGATTAGCTTTTTGGTTGAATCTCTAGGATTCTTTAAGTAGACCATCATGTCATCCACAAAGAGTGATAACTTGGTCTCCTCCTTGCCTATTTTAATGCCTTCAATTTCTTTTTCTTCTCTAATTGCTACTGCTAGTGTTTCTAGTACAATGTCAAATAATAGAGGTGATAATGGGCATCCTTGTTTCACTCCTGATCTTTTTGGGAATGCATCTAGTTTATCCACATTGAAGATGATATTAGTTGATGGTTTTAGATATATACTGTTTATTATTTTTAGGAACGACCCTTCTATTCCTATGCTTTCTAGTGTTTTTAATAGGAATGGGTGTTGTATCTTATCAAAGGCTTTTTCTGCGTCTATTGAAACAATCATGTGATTTTTGTTGGATTGCTTGTTGATGTGGTCAATTATGTGGATGGTTTTCCTAATATTGAACCAGCCCTGCATCCCTGGTATAAATCCTATTTGATCATGGTGAATGATCCTTCTGATTACTTGCTGGAGTCTTTTTGCTAGTATCCTATTTAAGATTTTTGCATCTATATCCCTTAGGGAGATTGTTCTATAGTTTTCTTTCTCCATTTTTGACCTGCCTGGCTTTGGAATCAATACCATCTTTGTGTCATGAAAGGAATTTTGTAGAACTCCCTCTTTGCTTATTATGTCAAATAGTTTGTATAGTATTGCGATTAGATAGAATTCACTGGTGAATCCGACAGACCCTGTGGATTTTTTCTTAGGAAGTTCTTTGATGGCCTGTTGGATTTCTTTTTCTGATATGGGATTATTTAAGAATTCTAATTCTTCTTCTGTTAGTCTAGGCAATTTATATTTTTGTAAATATTCATCCATATCACCTAGGTTGGTATATTTATTGCCATATAGTTGGGCAAAATAGTTTTTAATGATTGCCTTAATTTTCTCTTCATTGTAGGTGAGGTCCCCCTTTTCATCCTTGATGCTGTTAATTTGCCTTTCTTCTTTCCTTTTTTTAATTAGATTGACCAGTACTTTGTCTATTTTGTCTATTTTTTCAAAGTACCAGTTTCTAGTCTTGTTTATTAGTTCAATAGTTCTATCACTTTCAAGTTTATTAATTTCTCCCTTAATTTTTAGAATCTCTAATTTGGTTTTCTTCTGGGGGGTTTTAATTTGTTAGCTCTCAAGTTCTTTTGATTTGCATTTCCAATTCATTGATCTCTGCCCTCCCTAATTTGTTAATATATGCACTCATGGATATGAATTTTCCTCTGATAACTGCTTTTGGCTGCATCCCATAAGGTTTGAAAGGATGTCTCACCATTGTCATTTTCCTCAATGAAATTATTAATTGTTTCTATGATTTCTTCTCTAACCGATTTTGGAGTATCATATTATTTAATTCCCAATTAATTTTTGATTTGGCTCTCCATGTACCCTTACTGATCAATATTTTTATTACTTTATGATCTGAAAAAGTTGCATTTATTATTTCTGCTTTTCTTCATTTGTATGCCATGTTTCTGTGACCTAGTGTATGATCTATTTTTGTGAATGTGCCATGCAGTGCTGAGAAGAAGGTATATTCCTTTTTGTCCCTATTTATTTTTCTCCATATGTCTATTAACTCTAATTTTTCTAAGATTTCATTCACCTCTTTTACCTCTTTCTTAATTATTTTTTGGTTTGATTGATCGAAATTTGATAGTGGTTGGTTCAAGTCTCCCATCAATGTGGTTTTACTGTCTATTTCCTCCTTCAATTCTCCTAGTTTCTCCATTAGAAATTTGGATGCTATACCATTTGGTGCATACATGTTGATTAGTGATATTTCCTCATTGTCTATACTCCCTTTTAACAGAATATATTTACCTTCCCTATCCCTTTTGATGAGGTCTATTTTTGTTTTGGCTTTATCAGATATCATGATTGCAACTCCTGCCTTCTTTCTATCAGTTGAGGTCCAAAAGGTCTTACTCCATCCTTTAATTCTAACCTTGTGAGTATCAACCTGCCTCCTCATATGGGTTTCATGAAGACAACATATGGTAGGGTTTTGGGTTCTAATCCAATCTGCTATTTGTCTAAGTTTTATGGGTTAGTTCATCCCATTCATGGTCAAAGTTATGATTGTCACTTGTGGATTCCGTGGCATTTTGATATCTTCCCCTAGTTTGGACCTTTCTTCTTTAGCTGTATCCTTTTGAACCAGTGATTTGCTTTAGGTCAGTCACCCTAGTCCCCATGCCTTGATATGCTTCCCTTTCTAGCTCCTCCCTTTTTATACTCCCTTTCCCCTCCCCCTCCTTAATTTTCCTTTCTTTCTTACCCTGTTGGATAAGATAGAATTCTGGATCCCATTGGATCTAGATGTTCTTCCCTCTCAGAGTTGATTTCACTGAGAGTAAGGTTTAAGTAATACCACTTCACGCTCTCTTCCTCTCATTCTCATATGAGAGTTCTTTCCCTCACCTTCCCATGTATGGGAAATATTATTCTATTTAGCCCCCCCTCCCCATTTCTTGAAGTAAATCTTAGTATTATTGACTATTCCCACCTCCCTTTTTCTTACTTTGCCCCCCCTTTCACCAAATCTTCTTAATGCCACAATCTTTCCCTATGCATGATTCTTCTAACTACTCTCATGATGCATACACTTTTTGAGACTTAAACAATACATTTTCCC
Source organism: Monodelphis domestica (assembly GCF_027887165.1). Taxonomy (NCBI): domain Eukaryota; kingdom Metazoa; phylum Chordata; class Mammalia; order Didelphimorphia; family Didelphidae; genus Monodelphis; species Monodelphis domestica. Next base: position 239,978,872 of record NC_077227.1, on the reverse strand, counting down.
CAGATATTAATATATATAATTTGATGTAAATGTAGTCCTTATAGAAGAGAGTTTGACTTAAAGAAAAAGATAAGATTTATCTCCTTTTCCCTTTCTTTCATATTTACCTTTTCATGTTTCTCTTGCTTTTGGTGATCGGATATCAAATTTTTTACTAAGTTCTGGTCTTTTCTTAGCAAATGCTTGGAAATCTTCTATTTTGTTGAATGCCCATACTTTCCCCTGGAAGTATATAGTCCGTTTTGCTGGGTAGTTGATTCTTGGTTGGAGATCCAGCTCTCTTGCCTTTCTAAATATCGTGTTTCATGCTTTGCAATGTCTTAGTGTGTTAGCCGCTCAATCATGTGTGATCCTTCTAGGAGCCCCTCTATATCTGAAGCTCCTCTTCTTGGCTTCTTGTAGGATTTTCTTCTTCTTGGAAAGTAGCTTGGAAGCTCTTGAATTTGGCGATTACATTCCTGGGGGTTGTCTTTTGGGGATTTAGTATAGAGAGTGTTCTATGAACTCTTTCTATTTCTATTTTGCCCCCTTGCTCCAGAACATGTGGGCAATTTTTTTTTCCTATAATCTCCTGTAGTATAACATCGAGGTTTTTGTTTATCTCTGTTTTTTCGGGCAGACCAATAATTCTCACATTGTCTCTTCTTCCTCTGTTTTCCTGGTCTTTGACCTTTTCAGTGAGATATTTTATATTTTCTTCTAATTCTTTAATTTTTTGGCTTTGCTTTATTAATTCTTGCTCTTTTGCAAACTCACTGTCTTTCAGTTGCTTAATTCTGGTCTTTAGGGACTGGTTTTGCTTTTCAGCTTTGTCTGGTCTTCTATTAGATGCTTCTAGTTCTTTCTCCAATTGTGAAGTCTTGTCTATCAGACTGCTGATCTCTTTCTCCCATTTTTCTTTCCAGAAGGTTTCCATGTTTTGTATAAGCTCTAATTTGAGTTCTTCCAGAGCTTGTGGATAGTTTCCATTTTGAGAGGCATGTTTTGATTTTGTTTGGATTTCATCCTCTTTCTCCTCTTTTCCTTGGGTACTCTCACCATAAAAGTTTTCAATAGTCACTTTTTCCCCTTTCTTCTTGGAGGCTTGATTTTGGGCTGTGTGAGCTATTCCTTTGGTGGTTTTATTCCCCTTTCCTTTTTGGTCTGGTCTCTGGGTGGTTTGGGCAGGTTTTCTGTGAATTTAGGTTGCCTCAGACTAGTTATTCCCAGCCTCCAAGGTTTCTTAGAGCGCTGTCCCCTGTGTTCAGCACAACTGCCCCTGTGTTAAGTGAGGCCGCCCTTTTGTTCTTTGCAACCGCCCCTCTGTTCAGGGTGGCTGCCCCTGTGCTTAGCGCAGGATTCTCCTGTGGAACCACCCTGAGAGGTCGTTTCCTAGCAGTCTTTATATCCCAAAGACCCTGGTGTGCCCCCCCAGACAGAGACATTCATCACTCACTTGCTGTCCCAGTGAGAGCTCTGAGAGCTTACTCTGGTTTGGTGGGTGAGGTGTGGGGGGAAGGATGGCCCAGTTCATGTTTGTGTGCAAGCTTTTCCTCCTTCTTATAGTATGGAAATGTTCAAACCCCACGTACCTTCATTTCTGTGGGGTACTGGAGAGTCTCTCCGTTCTCCCAAAGGTGATTTTTATGCTCTTTTGAGGTAGTCTATTTCATTCGGTGCCGGGGAGAGGAAGCGATTCGCATCTAGATTGCAGCCATGTTTACCCGGAAGTCCTCAATATAATTTAACTTCAAATCTAGCAGTGTAGTGATGAAGAGTGATGTCGATTTAAATAGATTCAAATCTAGTGATTTAGGGAATATCTGCACACAAACAGTATATTCATTGTTTCTTATACCAAAGTCAATCATGTGAGAGAGATCATTTATACGACCCGAACCTACCTTCTGAATCAACTTTGAAATTACCATCACCTTTTTGTCATCTGTGGAACACAATTCATTGCCTTAACTTGACATTAAATCTCCCATACTCTCATACACCTGAAGTTCATTCCATACTCATATATCATTTTCATTTAAAAAATTACTTAAATATTTTTCTATATTTCATTTTAATAGAATTTTTAGTAATCATTTTCTAACATTTTACAAACCATAGAAAGGTATTCTAGCTAGTCTTAGAATACTCTTGCTACTACTTAAGAATGTGTGTAAAGGGAAATGTCTGCTCATCTGAGTCAGACCATGAGAGGGTCTTCTGCTGAAGCCACCAATGCCAAATGGCAGAAAGACCCTCAGCCAAAGTCTTCTGGAGAAGAATCTGATCTCTACAGTCTAATTTTTATAGTCCTCTTTCTCCACATCACTTCCTTTCCCTATGCACTGGTCTATCACATCTCAGGTGCCAATCAAAGTCTCTCTGACCCAGAACCGTAACCCTTAGTTCTGGGTCATGATCCTAGGGCTTTTAACCTGTGATCTCTGTTTGGAGAGTTCAGGCCATGATAATGGAACTGTCTCAGTCTAGAAGAATGTTTATGGCCCTGGGAGGAAGGAGTTCCCTTTACCCAAATCTTATTCTTTCCTGACATCATACAACAGTTAGAAGATTGCATAGTACTTTGGATAGAGAAGTTGGGATGAGTTATAAAAATTCTAGAAAGTTAAGAAGAGGTCACCCACTGAAGGACTTTGAAAGCCAAAGGATTTTTAATTTAATGCTGCATTTGAATAACTTGAAGTAGGAGGTGACAAAATCAAACTTATGCTTTAGGATCTTGAAATAATATAAGTTTGATGATGAGGATCTGCATCAGGGTAAGGATAATGTCAGAAGAAAGTAGGGGTCATCTGTAAAAGATATTATAAACACATAAATCTCAAAATGTGGTAACTGAGTTGATATGGAAGAACAAGAGAGAAATAATTTGAAAGAAGACATAGGTTGGGAACCTGAGCTATTGGAAGGGTTTAAAACCTTCAGAAATTATATGGAAGTAAGCAAGAAGTAAGGATTTGGTGGTGAGAGATAATAAGTTCAGTTTTCCAAACTGAACCTATTAAGTTTCAGATTTCTACAAGACAAAAATGAGTTGAAAATGCTAAATAAGCAGTTGGAGGTGGGAAACTAGCTATCAGACAAGATGTTAAGGCTGGTCAAATAGATCTGAAAATCATCTTCATCAAGATAGTAGTTCAATCTAAGGGAGATAATGAGATCGTCATGTGACATATTATAGAGGGAAAATACCAGAGTAACCAGGTCAGAGTCTTAAAGAGTATCCACAGTTAGAGACCTTGATCTGAATGGAAATTCAACAAAGCAAATTAAGAACCAATCACACAGATTGAAAGAGAGCCATGAGATCAATATAATTAAAAACTTAAACCTAGAGGAAAGACTATGAAGGAAAAAATGGTAATTACCATTTTCTAAGGCTGAAGAGAGATTAAAAAGATTAAAAAATTGAGAAAAGTCCATTAGATTCAACAGTTAGGGAGATAATAGATAACTTTTGAGAAAACCACTTCAGATAAGTAATGTGATCAATACATAGAATACAGACTAAAAAAAGAGAAAGGAAAGAAAGTAAATAATAGATGGCATTCTTAAGTAGTTTAGCCACAAAATGAAGAAGAGCTATAGGACACTAATTACCATGTATGACTGGATTAAGCCACCTTTTCATTTGTAAAGAGGTGAATATTGATTGATGTGAGATGAGGATAAGGGAAAAGAAGGAGCACTTGATGAATGGCCAAACTTTTTTCCATGAAATATGAAGCATGGTTTTTAGCTGAATGGGATTTAGGAAAGAGGAGTCATGGAAGTTTTGAGGAGGGATGAAAAAGTTCTGAAAATTGTGGTGAGTGTATAGCAAGTCAACTAAGGAAGTATAGAAAGGATTGTCTTGCCAAACAGAGGGACCTGTTTGTAATTATATTTATAAATTTAAGGTGGGCTCAGTCACCATAATTTCAAATTTTTCTCTCTCATAATGCAGTAAGATGTCAGTAAGAATGAAGGAAATGAATAGTGAGAATATTTTAAGGCTGATACTTGGAAAGACAAGGTTATCACTTGACTAAGGAAGCAAGAAAACAGTGTAAAGATGAAGAGGTTCACCAAGGATTCATGGTGGAGAAGGGAGGAAGTGCATCTAGTACAGGATTAATAACCAGGAAAAAACAAACAAACAAACTGAGGAGTAGAAGAATTTGAGATCTAAGTAAGGAAGAAGAATAGATTTCGAGATTGCAAAGTAGAGGGAAAGATGGAATGGCAGCTGACTGATCAGATAAAAAAACTACAGATATTTATCAAAATAATATTTATAAATGTGGAAATGTTTCAATTGTTAAGAGGAAGATATAGGGTATTACCATCTCTATGTGTAGCTGAGGTGAGGTGAAGAACTAAGTTAGGAGAAATTATTATGTTGAGGGACTGGGAAGTAAGATATTTGATGGAATATCAATATATATTATCTATCTATCTATCTATCTATCTATCTATCTATCTATCTATCTATCTATCAATCCATCTATTTGAATGTCTATTTGTCCCTTAATATGAAGGCATGAGTTGAGGAGAAAAGATGGACTGTAACCCAGAAACTAAATTCAATGATGAAGGAAGGAGAGTATCCTGGAAGTCAGAAGGCATTCACCAGAGTATTGATTAGATGTTAAATATAATTAACCTCAAAGAAAGAAATATTATTGAAGATAAAGGCCATCATCAATTATGTTATAATTCACATCTTTATTATCATCTTTTTATAATTAACTACACATCTGTTAGCATTCCCATAACTAATTTATACAATTCAGTATAATGAATATATGTATATATATATATATGTATTTCTTTTTAAATTAAATTTTATTTTTCCCATATTATCCCTTTTGTCAGCAAGTAATCTTATAAACCTAAACCCCAAAACATAAACTCAAAAAACAATTGAAAAATTGTATGCTTTTATCTTTATTTTGACTCTAACAATTCTTTCTCTGGAGTTAGACAGTATGCTTTGTCCTAAATCCCTCAGAATTATCCTGGATTATTGTATTGCTGAGAAGAGCTGTCTTTCACAGTTGATCAGTCCACAATATTGCTGTTATTCTGTACAATATTTTCCTAGTTCTACTTATATCACTCTGAATCAGTTCATGAATGTCTTTCCAGCTTTTTCTGAAAGCATCCTGTTCATCATTCTTTATAGTAGTAGTCTCTCGATAACCGAGGATGACAATTGTCTTTGTGCATTTTCATCTATGATAGATGAGTGTGCACAAAGACACTTATGTGTGAAGAAGATTTAAGTGAAAAAGTTGATGCACAGAGACAGTCCCACTCTCTTGGCGTTGGAAGCCTGGGTCCAGTGGCAGGAAAAATTGTTACGTCTGGAGACTTCCTCAGCTGCATTGGATGGCCGTGTTGTCTTTTGTGCTCCAACATGACCTAAGCACTCCACAGTGCTTTGCTGCGTCACCATCTCAGCCGTTGAACCTTCTTATTGGTTTTTATTGTATATTTCTACTACAATAATAATAATAATTTTTAAGAGTTACATATATCTTTTCATATAGGGATAAGTCAATCTTATTGAGATACTTAAATATTTTTCCCTTTCTTATTTACATTTTTAGGATTCTCCTGAATTTTGTTTTTGGATATCAAATTTTCTGCTTGTCTTGTCTTCAGGAATTCTTAGAAATTTTCTATTTTATTAAATGATCATTTCTCCAGCCTTTTTTAAAAAAAAATTGTGGACAAGGAATTTTGAAAACTGCTAATTTTCTCACCTCTCTTGATGGCTTGCAGGACATAGACCATTGTGAACCTTTTTGTCCTAAGGCTAGGGGCTTCACTGCAAGTTTAAAACCAAACTCTACAGACTTCAGAACCTCTCTGTAGGCTGATGCCAGGGCTTTAGATTTCAAGGAATAAGTGTGGTGTGTGAGGTGCTTTGCTTCTGATTTTGACAGGATCCCAAATTTTACCTATGCCTGGACTTAGATTCTGGCACAGTAGCTGTGGGATGTTTGGTTCACACTGTGTGTAGTTTTACTTACAGCTCCCCATTATGTTGTAAAAATCAACTCTGCCTACATTTGAAGTTATTTTCTGCAGGAGAACCCCCTCATTCCACTTGTGACTTCAGTTGTTTTAAGGTGCTATTTTAAGACTGATTTGGAAGAATTCCCTGAGCAGTTCAGGTTTCATTGTTACCAATCCACCATATTGACTGACTGTAATCTCTTAGGTCATGAACTCTTCTGTTTTAGGAAGAGGAAGAGGCTGTGAGTATTTTTTCTTTAATTTTGTTATCTTGATGACCAAGAAAACTATTTTTGCCACTCCCTCTCAAGGTGATTAAATCAGACCTCTCTTTCTCTCTCTCTCTCTCTCTCTCTCTCTCTCTCTCTATATATATATATATATATATATATATATATATATATATATATGTATTCATATATAACAAGAAAATATGATAATGCTCATCCTCTGGGAATGAATGAAGAGGAGTTATTTTGGTTTCATACTTACATAGAAAAAATGTTAACTGCTGGTGTATTGATAGTTGGAGCATTTATTTACTTATTAATGTGTCATTTATTTTGGTTTTCTACATATTGGGTTCCTTCATCCATGAATTTGAGATGAAATATTCAGAATTTATAAGAATGGCAAACAAACAGGAAAAGACTGAGAGAAAGTGATCCATGAGAGTAATCCTTTGTGAATACAATTTATAATCCCTTTTATGTTTTAGTAAGCTGTCATCATGAGTTTCTGTGTCTAAAGAAAATAAGTATCAATTGGTTAGTAACCCTTTGGTAATGAGTTTTTGTTAAATCTGAGAAAATGGTCACTGAACTTGAATTCAATATTTTTTGTTTGTTTGGTTTTTCATTTTTATTATCTTTTCCCTCAATTTAAAGACTTTGATGAAAGCTGGGGGGAAAAAAAACAATTCTAAGGTCACTTTAACTTCGCCTACTTTAATGGGAATTCCCTCTATCGTAACTTCCTCTTGAAGACCTCCAATGATAGAAAATTTATTGATATGTTAGTATACCTTTCTATATTGGATCAACTGTTAACTCTTAGGAAATATTTTGTTTTGTTTTGTTTTGTTTTCCTTACTTTGAGCTCCATTAAATTGTTCTTTCTACAGTTTAGCCCTCTGGAGCAAGCAAGAATCCTCTTCCACTTGAGAGATCTTCATATACTTAAATACAGATATCCTATCTCCCCATGGTCGTCTTATTCTCAGGTTATACAATTTCTAGTTCCTCTCTCTAGTTCTCATATGGTGGAGTTTCCAGTCCTCTTACCTTCATTTCAACATGGTCATTCTCAAAACATGACACTCATAAATATACAGTATATTAAATCAAGTCTTTTCGTGCCTGAATGAATTGGGAAAATACCTCCCTTATGCCTCTATCAATGTAATCTGTCATTTCAGTTTGATTTATTTTTGACAGTGTGAATTTTAAAAGTCTCCATCTTGGTCTAGCACCCAAAAATTGTGCACACCCACACTACACGGGCATGCGCTAGTCAATGACAAATCAGAAATAACTAACTGCCCACCTGGGCTGTCCTAAGCCAAGCTAGAGCCAACCATTGGATTTGTGAGACACAGGAAGTGAGGTAGGGAACAGCCTCTGGAATTCGCTCACTTCCTGTGGAGAGAGCTAGACGCCAGTTGGTGTTAGGAGCTTGGAGAGGGAGGACGCCCGCAGACAGCTTTCCTTCAGATCGGTCACGTGAGTTAAGGACTGATTCTTTCCACCTGGGCCTTTGGGCCTAAAACTCCCTCTGCCTTTGTCAGAGGTTGAGTAGCCCCTTTCCCTTTTCTCTTCTCTCCTTCTCTCCCTCTCCTTTCCCTACTCCCAGTGTGATTAAACCTCCATAAACTCCATTCTGACTTGAGTGTTTCATTTTAGGAATTTCATAAGTAAATTCCTTGGCGGCCATTGTTCAATATTACATAAATCCTGTAGCCACATTCTTAACCATTACAATATTATAATCTCTCCCAGAAGCCTAAAATTTCTACCATTACAACAGCCATGTCTAACTGCTGACTGTATAGGGCTCAAGGTTCAATAAAATTCACTGATATCTTTCACTTTAATTTAAACTATTATGTACTTCACTCTATATTTCTACAGCTTTATTTTAAAAATCAAAGTATAAATGTTCACATGCATGCTTATTAAATTTCATTTTCTTAGATTTGGACAACCATGGCATCATACAAGAGCCTGTACTTCATTTTAGTAGCTTTCAAGAACCCAGCTCATATGCATGAGATTTATTAGGCATCAGAGTTAGTATTTTAAAGGAGTTAAGTTAATATATAGCTAAAGAGAAAAAGCACTGAATCCCTTTTATCTTCCCTGACCTTGTTTTGGAATGTGGATATGATTGGCCTGGCCCAAACACAACTCTTAATGGTTTTTCTTCTCTCCATTCATGCAGATACCTTATTTTTGAATATTTCAGGAGAATTCAAAATAAGATGAACAGAGCAAGAAAGTTCACAAGATTCAACAGCTCACTCTTGTCCTTGACTGAGAAATAGTACTCTAACTCATTTTATTTTGAGGGAATAAAGGGAAATACAAGATCCATTTTAGTTCTTCCTTTGGTATTCATCCAAAATTATTAATAATCAAATACAGATGACTCTCAACTTGTCTCAGCCCACAGATAAGAGAAAGCCTGACATTTGGGGAGAACAAGCCTTGGTCCTTTCTGAATCTGTATATTAATAAAATGTTCTTTCTCCATGTTGAAATTCTCCTTTATTTGTAAATAAGATAAAAGAAAGATCAGTTGTTGTTAAATTATTCAAATTTATGCAGATGTCATAAGAAATACCAGCAATTTAAATACAAGTTAAATATGTAACTATATTAAGACAGAAAAAGTATGGTGTCAGTTTCTGACCTACTTGGAGTGGTGGAGGAAGAAAACTGTTCTTTGCAGTTTGATAACTACTCTCCAAGATGGAAGATCAATAATCATTATACCATTATATATGCATTATTTTGTAGGGCCCAATGGTCTTCTATGGAGGTCTACATAAGCAAACCTGTAGACTGATGCAACTAAACTTTTAGCTCTGAATTTGAAACTTGGCTCCCAGTTTCTGTTTCTATCCCCAATTTCCATTCAATGTTCTTCTTTATTCTCAAGTATATTACTTTTACTCCTCCAATTTGTATAATGAACTGTTTCCACAATTGTTTCAGCATTGAGTTTAATAAGTTAGAATAATGTTTTGATTGCCATAACCCAGGATGACAGAGAGCTCTAGATAGACTCTGTCTTGCATAGGGCAGGAAGAAAACAAAACAAAAGCAAACATCAATAACAAAATAGTGACTGTCTACTACTACAACTCCCAGAAGCTCTTGTAGCTAGGCTCTGAAAACTTCCCTTGTCTTTTGGTATTTGTTTCCAAATAATTCATATAGATATCTTTCCAAAAATTTTCTGATGAGTATCTCTAGTTGGGGAAAATTCCAGAGACCACAGGAAGCCAATATAGTTTGATATTTTGGCACATCTCAAGTTCTTCAATCTATTGTATAGTTGGCTAACTACTCTGACTATATTCCTGGAGTCAAGCAGTCTGATGTGGTAGAAAGCTGTGTACTTATAAGTTGGTATTCATATTACACTTCCTGACTTTGCTATTGTGAATTATATATTTACTCTACCTTGCCTGGTCTTTAGAATTTTAGCAACCATGTGTGCTAGCAAGTAACAAATCATAAACAACTGACTGACCCCCTGGGTTGTCCAAAGCCAAGTTTAAGCCACCATTGGTATATGTGAGACACAGGAAGTGATGTAAAGAACTGCCTTTATATTTTGTGTCACTTACTGTGAGAGGGACCTTTGGCGGTGGAACTTGACTTGGAGGAGCTCCTGTGTGAGACGTCAGACGACTTCCCTTAGATGACAACATGGTGAGTGTTAAGGCTGACTCCCTTTTTCCTTGGCTCTTTATGGAGTCACTAGCCTCCAAGAAGACCCTTCATCTTGGAGGAGGCCTCCTGGCTGGAAGCTGAGCTAGATTTAATCTTCTGGGAAGGCCCCAAGGCTGAGGCCTCTGAACTCCTCTTGACTCAGACCAGGCTGGAGCATATCTTCCATTTCTCTCTCTCTCTCTCTCTCTCTCTCTCTCTCTCTCTCTCTCTCTCTCTCTCTCTCTCTCTCTCTCTCTCTCTCTCTCTCTCTCTCTCTCTCTCTCATTCTTAATTTCTTCCTTCTATTGTAAATAAACCACCATAAAATTCCAATGAGTATTTCATTGGGATTTAGAATTCAAATCCCTGGGAACCGCTAAAAAATATATTCAGTCTCAACCCTAAAATTTCACCTTAACACTATTCACTATCAATTTCTTTTAAATTTTCTTTTCTTTGCCCATAAGTTCCTTTATCTTTAAAATAAGTATGGTACTTGAACAAACTACAGGGGACACAGCTGAGATAATGGTTGTTAAAGCACTCTATGACTCTTAATGCCTTATACAAAGACTAAGTGGAATTTTCATCCAAACATGAGATCTCATCCCTCTAAAGTTAATTCCTGTCCCTGATACAGAGAAAAACTCATATGTAACTTATCATATTAGAAAGTTGCCTTAGACTACTGAAGACATTAAGTGCCCTTATTATAGCTACACAGAATATGTCAGAATCATTATTTGTACCTAGCTATTCCTGACTTCAATGTGAGCGCCTTTGTCCAGTATTCCCATGCTGGCAAGATATTTATGTCTTTTGTTACCTAAATTCTCCTCCTCCTCCAAAAGAGCCATTCCTCATGACAAAATATAAATATAAATAAATGTGTGTGTGTGTGTGTGTGTGTGTGTGTGTGTGTGTGTGTGTGTGTGTGTGTGTGTGTACCCTAGAGGAAAAAAGAAGAAAATATGTCCTAACCAATATCATACAACCATGGCCCCAATATCTACATCAAGGTGGTTTTAAATGTTTTTAATATGCCAATGGGAAAATTAGATTTACAATGAAAGTACTCACCTGGCTATACCCTATAAGTAAACAAGGGATTTTTGAAACTCTTCCATCTAGTTAACACTGCATCATTTTAATCATCCTTATAATTTCAAGAGGACAAGCAGCTGTGGAACAAGCCTGCTGTGATCCCCCTCCCCTCAATTTGTCTCTTCAATAAGAGCTAGGCTACGGAGTCGTGTAGACAATAGCCTCTTTAGGCAACTTGCCTAATATAGTGAAAATGTTTGGCATTATACTTTACAAGGAGATTTCCTATTCTCCTTTTAGGAATTATTTTTAGAATGCAGCTTGAGGGAATGAACAAAACAGAAGCAAGTACATTCATATCAGGGCATTCTTATTCTCAATTTTAATATAGCCCCACTTAGGAAAGTTACATTAAACAGTTTATCAGTGTTATCAATTCACAAGTTGATTTATAAAGATATGTTTAAAATTATTATTATTTTCATTAAAAGAAAACAGGGATTTGGAAATTAGTGCTAGGTTTACAGGTTGATGGCTATGATGAAATATACATTGCTTTTCATTGCAATTTATTTTTTATGTTCCCATGATTGACAGCTCTAGTCTCATTTAAACTTTTTTAATAATGATGTGAAGTCAGGGGTAAGCATCATGTTAATGAAATATGCAGATGATTCTGAGCTGGGAGATGTTAAAAACATCAACAAGCCTGAGTAATAACATAAATGACCCTTCACAAATATGGACAGGACATGACCAAATGAGATGCAGTTTAGAAAATCATCTGAACCAACCTGAGATACAATTAGCAGGAGGAAGTTGACAACAAGAAAACCTCATAATATCAAATAATCCAAAAAATCAGTATTTAAATCTGAAGAATGAGAAAAGGTAAAAAACACCAACATCAACAACAAAAACCTCTAGTGTCTTTTCAGTTGCAAAAGAAAGGCATTTTGTAGGGTTTATCTACAATTAATTCCAGGCTGAATTGGTACCATCTAAGTGAGAGGCTAAGTAGAAGAAGGGAGTGGGAAGTAATGGATCCATCAGAACAGCAAACATTTTAGAGAGAAGTGAAGTATTACCTAAGTGTAAATACCTAAGAGAGGGATAGGGTATAATATTTAGGACAACACACAGAGTCAAGTGCCCCAAACCACACAGCTGAAAGCCTAGGCACTCTGGCTACCATATTCTTGGGAGTAGCACCAGGATAGGTAATAGCTCTGAGGAACCATGAAAACTGGGGAACTTAAATACCTCTTGTGGAACTGGGGATAGGGAATATGGTTGATTGGTTTTACAATGACTATTAAAAAAAAATTGAAGTCCAAGACAGGATTATCAGTGAGAAGCTGATGCTTCACAAAGGACACAAAAGTGAAAGATCTAGCCAAGGGCTGGGCTACCTGAGAAAGGACTGATACAATGGTAGAACCTACTAGGACAAAAAAGGGTACTTAACATCTGACTGAGGCTACTAACCCTAATTAAAGTACTTTAAGGTCTATTGTTGGTCTGAAACTCTGAGTCTGGGATCTCCCCCCTGGAGAACTCTCATGTGACAAAGTCAAAATTGGGGGTCTCAAAATCTCAAGTTGCTACAAACATGGGGTTTCTAGATTCCATGTTAGTATCCCACCTTGTGGTCAAGGCTTATTCCAATGGACTATCATGTGTAAATTGTATTCCAGTCCCTATCTCTGTTACTACTACCATGGAGGTAGTAAACAATAAACATCTTCTATGTGTTTATGCAGCCATAATTTTTCTGGACCCTGCAAGTACCATTAGGCATAGGCTGAATCTGGAAAAAGTAGCTCTTGGTAATATCCAGATTAGTTCAATCGTTGGGCAAGAAAAGGAGTATAAAAGCATCATTTGCACATCAGTTTCAACTCATGTGTCCCATGGAAGCTGATCAGCAGTAGAAATCAAAGTCTTAAAGGTAAGGACTTGGCTCACTCACAACATAGGACATGAAAGATGGGATCAAATGTGGAATGCAATTCTGTATATTTGGTGCTCCTCAGATCAGTTGTCTGGTCACCGACTATGACTTCTGACTTGTATATTTGCAGAGGATCTATCCTGGATCAAGGTGAGGGGCATCAACATCTCAGATGGGCAAGAATCAGCTGCACCAGAGTCTTTGTATTCATTCCTACTTGATTATAAGCACTTCTTTCTGCTGTCAGCTTTAGATTCCATCCTTACTTCTCTGTGTATAGGGATAGACGAGTGACAGAGTGAGGACTGAATCCAATAAATTTAGAGGAAGGACATAAAGCTATATCTCCTAACTAGGATCTTGCTGGTTCATGACACTGCCTCATGGTGAGCTAGACAGTGCCATGTTAATATTTCATAGTACTTCCTATGTTATGAAATTTAGCATAATTGAATTTGCCCAAGGGTTTTTATTACTAAAAATACTAAATGAACTTTGTTTTATGTAGTGAGATAAAAATAGTACTAAGCTTGGAGCCAGGAGAATTGGATTCAGTAGTTAAATGACTATGCCTCTTTATACATACTCAGTTACTTATCTATAAAATGGGTATACTATTCGAGCACCTTCAAATTGTGAGTGTATAATGTGCTTAAAAAGATTAAAGAATGAAAAAGCATTTACTAATAGAAACTCTGTTAAGTGTTAAGGATACAAATGTAAAAATGAACTACAATAACCATACAAGATAAAGTATTGAAAATATCATCATCCTGTTTTAGAGTTGATGAAATAGATGATTAAAGTAGGATAGAATATACCTGACAGGACAAATCTTCATTTAGACCATGGAGATATATTTTGGAGAGTACTGTCAGGGCAGAGATAAGGGGGTCAGTGGCAAAGCAGCTGACAAGATGAAATAAACACAAATTCATTATTGCTGCTAAATTGATAACCTTTGTCCAGCTGTGTACCTATACAGCAAATTGGCAAACCATTCTGGTAGATACATAAGACAACTAGATTATAATCTTGGCTCTGCCTTTGACTAGTTATGTGGTCATGGGTAAACTCTCCAAACTTTGGAGATATTCAATTATTTTACATATAAAAAGAGGAGCTTATATTATATGATCAATAAAGTTTATTTTGAGGATCCTTTCTGGCTATTTAAAGATCTCTGTGTGTGTATCTGTTGTAAACCTCAAAATTTCTCAGACTTATGAATGTTAGGGGTTTCCCCCATTGGGGAATCTTCTACTTAAAAAAATTCCCTAGCAGATGGTGAGAACTCTACTTGAGTGTGGGGGCTCCCTGCCTTGGGAATATTTCCCTGGCGACCACCTTATATTTGATTTAAAAACCAAGACACTGTAGTGAAACATATTTCTGCGGTCAAATTTACTCACCCTCTCTTATATGTATCAAAATTTATATCTTCCACCATTTTAACTCACTACAGTTTAAGAACTCAACCATTTTAAATCTCACCCTGTGTATGTTTTTATTTCTATTGATATCTATCTAGATTTATCACCTATAGGTGATACATGCCTTTACATATACATCTATGTATATATATTTAGTATATTATACTATTAATTATATTAAAGAAATATCAATTAAAATTAAAAAGACATTTCTCATATTTTAAACAACATTATAGAGAAAGAGGAGAGATATCAGGAGATATATGATTAGGTTGCAAATTAGTGGTACAAAAAGTAAGATCTTGGGATTCAGAGAAAGAAGAGTTTGCTCTGGGCTAAAATGCTTAATGAGGAAGATGAGAGGAGTTAGTACTCAAATGTAGGGATATTTTTGATGGAAAAAAATAGGTGATTAAAGGAATACCAGATGAAGAATGGCACATAAAAAGACCTGGAGACAAAAATACTCATAGTATGATCTAAGGTTGGTGAGTGGAGAGCTTAGGCATCAAGAGGAGTGGGAGATATCAGTAAAGGTAAATCAAGGACAGATAGTGAAGGTCCTGAAAAAACAGACTAAATAAATAATGAGTCACAGTCTTCATTTTGTTTTCTTGTTTCCCCAGTGGTTGGGAAATGAGATAAAGTGTTTGAAATCCTTCTGTTGTCTATTATGAAGGTAGAAATATGTTTGACTAAATTCATCATTCACTATAATGGTATTAAAAAGGTGTCATGAAAGAGTGCTGGCTCTTTTGTTTTTTTAATTTAAAAACCCATGCTGTATCTCATATATCAATTTCAAGATAGAAGAGTGGTAAGGATTAGGCAATTGGGGTTTAGTGACTTGCCCAAAGTCACACAGTTGGAAATGTCTGAGGCCAGATTTGAACCCAGATCATCTGAACACCAGGCCTAGCACTCTAAGTACTGTGCTACCGAGCTGTCCCTAAGAGTGAAAGGACCTAGGTTCCCATTCTGGCTTTACTATTATTAGCCTTATGACCTTGGCCCGATCACCTTAATTTTCTCATCTTCTGGCTGTAATCTATAAAATGAGGATCACCTCTGATTTGTCTTACAGTTCTAAGGCTCAGATACCATAAATTAGATAACACAGCAATCCAACTCCCAAGAATATAAAAGGCATAACTAGAGTACAAGTTAATCATCCTCTCTCAAAAACCCTAATTCAGTCCTTTTTCACATTCCATTAAAACTGGCAATTGACCAGATATAAAAAAAAAATTTTAGAATAAAAAGCATATCTATTTGTAAGAATTTTATACCTTTTTGGAATTGCAAATCTCAAATTCTGGCCCCTTTTCTCATTCCTAAACATTCCTAATCCTCCTTTCTATAAAATACTCAAACTACAGTGTAAGTTACAGGTATTTCTCAATGTGATGGAAGTCATTCTGTTTTCCTTGTTTCTGTTTGCATCATTTCTATAATACATCAGAAAAATTAAACAAAAAAAACAACAACTCTGGAACAATCAAATTAGTCCTTAATTAAGTACTTATTTGAACTTTAGATATCTAGAATTTTATGATCTCTTAGATTTGTAATATGGAATTCTTTATTTCTTTTTTATTTTAATGGGGGATCTGGAAATCCTCTTAGCATAGAGCTGTATAGGGATTAACCAGCCAGAGTGATAGGAATTAGGAACCAGGGATTCCCCTGCTGGGCAAGTGTCAATTGGTCAGGGCTGTCAATTGCTGACAATTAGGGGTGGTCAGTTGCTAACAGTTGTGGGCTGTCAGTTGCTGAAAGGGTTGGCAGTTGTGGGAAATTGGTTCCTGGGTGTCAGTTGGTCATTGTGGTTGGTTGCTGGTGGTGTGGGTTGGTGATTAGTTGGTAGTTGGCATTTAGTTACTAGAATATAAAGGCAGGTCTGAGCTTATTGAAAGGGTTTTGGCTTTAGCCAAAAGAGGACTTTTTGCCTTTTAGGTTTTTAGCTTTTGATCTGAGCTATTAGGTGTTTTTCCCTTCCTTGAACTTTTTGGAAGGCGCCTAGTCTTTGTTGACAGACCTAATTGAGGTTGGATTAAACACTGATAGGGTTGGTATTTATTGGACTGGATTGGGTTGGAACTTTGTGGGGTGGTTGTTATTAGTGGTACTTATAGGCAGTTATAGGCAAATATAGGCAAATTTAGATAGTAATTATAGGCAATTATAGATTGTTATAGGATAACTGGTATAGACATTAGGAAAGTTATTTCTCTACATCTCTCCTATATTTCCCTCCTTTATGATACTCATTTTACTATATTATTTTACTATCTTTATTTTAATTAAACTAAATTGTTAATTGTTAAAAGCTACTAGAAGTTTTCTTTTCTCTAAAGGGATAATATTAATTTACAATTCTACTATATTCTCATTAAAAACTAAATTATTAAAAGCTTCTCTATTGTTTTGTCAAAACCCTTATTTTAACCCTTATAGACTGAGACATTCATTTTAATGTAAAAATGTAACATGAGACTATATGTATCCAGAAAATAAACATGCAGATATGAGTTAAATGTCATCTTAGAACTTTAGTATTTTTTTACCTTTTTAACTCATTTTTAAATTTTGAGTTCCAAATTCAATCTCTCCCCCTTCCTCTCCCATCTCATAGAGAAGGCAAGCGATTTGGTATAGGTTATACATATTCATTCATGCCAAAAACATTTCTTTATTATTCTTGTAAAAGAAAACACCAACCCCTCCCCCCAAAACATGTTAAAAATAAACTAAAAAATATTATGCTTCTATCTGAATTCAGACTCCATGCGGTGTTATTTTTTCTATAGTCAGATCACATTTTTCATCATAAGTCCTTTCGTAATTGTCATGAATCTTTGTAATGCTGAAAAAAGCCATCATTCATTGTTGATCATCTTACAATATTGCTGTTTCTGTGTTCAACATTCTCACAAGGTTTTTCTGAAAACATCCTGTTTGTAATTTCTTATAGCACAATAGTATTTTATCACAATTATATACCACAAGTTGTTCAGTCATTCCCAAAATGATGGACATTCCTTTAATCACTAATTCTTTGCCAATACACAAAGAGCTACCACAAATATATTTTGTACAAATGTTTTCTTTTGACTTCCGGTCAAGATGGCGGCTTAGAGAAAGCTAAAGTTCAGATCTCCGGAAAACCCTTCCCGACTGATCTCAAACTATAGGCTCCTAGGGCGCCGAAATTCAAAACGTTCAACAGCATAGACCCTGGGAATCCTCCTCCTGGACCTGGACCTGGATCAAAAGGTAAGGCCCACTCAAAAGCCAGAACACAAGAACACTCGGACCTAAGGGGTAGGAGCACAGAGTCCAAGGCTCCGGAAAGCCATGGCCCCTCCCCCCTCAGAGAGGAGGGTCATCTAAAACAACAGTAACCCTCCGGGCAGGTGGCAAGACAGCCTCAGGGCCAGCTATTCTGAAGGCAACTTCCGGAAAGCAACCCAACCCAGTGGAGGGGGCACCCAAAAAGCAGGGGAACTGAGAGAGCCTGGGCGAATATAACACCCTAGCCGGATCCTTCCATTCCAGTTCCAGTGAAAGTCACTGCCCTAAGGCATACTCAGTTCAACTCAGGGAAAGCTCATAGAACGCACAATCTGCCAAGGACTAAAGCCTCTGAACACCAGACAGAGATAAGAAAAGCTAATCCTCCCCATTCAGGGATGCCAAACTCCACAGAAGCACAAAAGCCCCAAAATCCCAAGAAAAATAAGAATAAAGGGGCGACTTTGGACACATTCTATGGAGCCAAAATAGAAAATACAGAGAAGATAGAATATGATACACAAGAAAATGCTCCGAAAACTTCCAAAGGAAATGGAAACTCTCCACAAACCCATGAAGAATTTGAATCAGAAATGACCAAAAAGATGGAAGGCTTCTGGGAGGAAAAGTGGGAAATAATGCAAAAGAAATTCACGCATCTACAAAACCAGTGTGACCAAACTGAAAAGGAAAACCAGGTTTTAAAGGTCAGAATCAGGCAACTGGAAGACAACGATCGTGTAAAAGAGCAAGAATTAATAAAGCAAAGCCAAAATATCAAGAAATTAGAAGAGAAAATAAAATATCTCACCAACAAGGTGAAAGATATGGAAAATAGAGGGAGAAGAGATAATTTAAGAATAATTGGACTTCCAGAAAAGCCAGAAATAAACACCAAACTCGACATCGTGATACAAGATATAATCAAAGAAAATTGCCCAGAGATTCTAGAACAAGGGGGCAATACAGCCACTGACAGAGCTCACAGAACACCTTCTACACTAAACCCCCAAAAGACAACTCCCAGGAATATAATTGCCAAATTCCAAAGCTCTCAAACAAAAGAAAAAATCCTACAGTAAGCCAGAAAAAGACAATTTAGATATAAAGGAATGTCAATCAGGGTCACAAAAGACCTTGCAAGTTCTACTCTGAATGATGTAAGGCATGGAACATGATCTTCAGAAAGGCAAGAGAGCTGGATCTTCAACCAAGAATCAGCTACCCAGCAAAACTGACTATATACTTCAAGGGAAAGTATGGGCATTCAACAAAATAGAAGATTTCCAACTTTTTGCAAAGAAAAGACCAGAGCTCTGTGGAAAGTTTGATACAGAAAAACAAAGAGCAAGGAATACCTGAAAAGGTAAATATTAAGGAAAGGGGAAAGGAGAAAAGTGTTATCTTCTTCTTTTACTCAAACTCTCTTCTATAGGGACTACATTTCTATCAATCTATGTATACTAACATGTGGGGAAAATGTAATGTATAAATAGGGGGAAAAGAAAGACTAAATAGAAAAATCTTTCTCACACAAAGATTCACATGGGAAGGGGAAGGGAAGAAAACTCCTATAAGAAGGAGGGGAAGAGAGGGTTTTTTACTTAAAACTTAATCTCAGGGAAATCAACTCTGAGAAGGAAAGACATCTAGATCCATTGGGATCTTGAATTCTATCTTATCCAACAAAGGTAGGGAGAAGGGAAAACCAAGGTGGGGAGGGGAAGAGGGAAAACAAAAAGGGAGGAAAAGAGAGGGGGGAGGGGGAGGGAACAAAAAGGGAGGGACTAAAAGGGAAACATCAAGGGAGGGAACAAGGGGGATTGATTCAAAGTAAATCACTGGACTAAAAGGTCGAGCCAAAGAAGAAAAGGTTAGAATTAGGGAAGGATATCAAAATGCCAGGGAGTCCACAAATGACGATCATAACTTTAAACGTGAATGGGATGAACTCACCCATAAAACGTAGACGAATAGCAGAATGGATTAGAATCCAAAACCCTACCATATGTTGTCTTCAAGAAACACACATGAGGCGGGTTGACACCCACAAGGTCAGAATTAAAGGATGGAGTAAGACCTTCTGGGCCTCAACTGACAGAAAGAAGGCAGGAGTGGTAATCATGATATCTGATAAAGCCAAAGCAAAAACAGACCTGATCAAAAGGGATAGGGAAGGTTATTATATTTTGTTAAAATGGACTTTAGACAATGAGGAAATATCACTAATCAACATATATGCACCAAATAATATAGCACACAAATTTCTAATGGAGAAACTAGGAGAATTGAAGGAAGAAATAGAGAGCAAAACCATATTAGTGGGAGATTTAAACCAAACATTATCAAATTTAGATAAATCAAATCAAAAAATAAATAAGAAAGAAGTAAAAGAAGTGAATGAAATCTTAGAAAAATTAGAATTAATATACATATGAAGAAAAATAAATAGGGATAAAAAGGAATACATCTTCTTCTCAGCACCACATGGCACATTCTCAAAAATTGACCATACATTAGGTCACAGAAACATAGCACACAAATGCAGAAAAGCAGAAATAATGAATGCAGCCTTCTCAGATCACAAGGCAATAAAAATAATGATTAGTAATGGTACATGGAAAACCAAATCAAAAATTAATTGGAAATTAAACAATATGACTCCAAAATCATTTAGTTAAAGAAGAAATAATATAAACAGTTAAAAATTTCATCGAGGAAAATGACAATGGCAAGACATCTTTTCAAACCTTTTGGGATGCAGCCAAAGGGGTAATCAGAGGTAAATTCATATCCCTGAATGCTTATATTAACAAACTAGGGAGAGCAGAGATCAATCAAATGGAAATGCAAATGAAAAAACTTGAAAGCGATCAAATTAAAAACCCCCAGCAGAAAACCAAACTAGAAATCCTAAAAATTAAGTGAGAAATTAATAAAATTGAAAGTGATAGAACTATTGATTTAATAAATAAGACAAGAAGCTGGTACTTTGAAAAAAACAAAGAAAATAGACAAAGTACTGGTCAATCTAATTAAAAAAAGGAAGGAAGAAAAGCAAATTAATAGCATCAAAGATGAAAAGGGGGACATCACCTCTGATGAAGAGGAAATTAAGGCAATCATTAAAAATTACTTTGCCCAATTATATGGCAATAAATACACCAATTTAGGGGACATGGATGAATATATACAAAAATACAAACTGCCTAGACTAACAGAAGAAGAATTAGAATTCTTAAATAATCCCATATCAGAAAATGAAATCCAACAAGCCATCAAAGAACTCCCTAAGAAAAAATCCCCAGGGCCTGATGGATTCACCAGTGAATTCTATCAAACATTCAGAGAACAGTTAATTCCAATACTATACAAACTATTTGACATAATAAGCAAAGATGGAGTTCTACCAAACTCCTTTTACGACACAAACATGGTAATGATTCCAAAACCAGGCAGGTAAAAAACAGAGAAAGAAAACTATAGACCAATTTCCCTAATGAATATAGATGCAAAAATCTTAAATAGGATACTAGCAAAAAGACTCCAGCAAGTGATCAGAAGAATCATTCACCATGATCAAGTAGGATTTATACCAGGGATGCAGGGCTGGTTCAATATTAGGAAAACCATCCACATAATTGACCACATCAACAAGCAAACCAACAAGAACCACATGATTATCTAAATAGACGCAGAAATAGCATTTGATAAAATACAAAACCCATTCCTATTAAAAACACTGGAAAGCATAGGAATAGAAGGGTCATTCCTAAAAATAATAATCAGTATCTATCTAAAATCATCAACTAATATCATCTGCAATGGGGATAAACTAATTGCATTCCCAATAAGATCAGGAGTGAAACAAAGATGCCCATTATCACCTCTACTATTTGACATTGTACTAGAAACACTAGCAGTAGCAATTAGAGAAGAAAAAGAAATTGAAGGTATCAAAATAGGCAAGAAGGAGAACAAGTTATCACTCTTTGTGGATGACATCATGGTCTACTTAAAGAATCCTAGAGATTCAACCAAAAAGCTAATTGAAATAATCAACAACTTTAGCAAAGTTGCAGGATACAAAATAAACCCACATAAATCATCAGCTTTTCTATATATTTCCAACTCAGCTCAGCAGCAAAAACTAGAAAGAGAAATCCCATTCAAAATCACCTTAGGCAAAATAAAATACCTAGGAATCTATCTCCCAAGACAAACACAGGAACTAAATGAACACAACTAAAAAACACTCTCCACACAACTAAAACTAGACTTGAGCAATTGGAAAAACATTATCTGCTCATGGATAGGATGAGCCAATATAATAAAAATGACCATCCTACCCAAATTTATTTATCTATTTAGTGCCATACCCATTGAACTACCAAAATACATCTTCACTGAATTAGAAAAAAAAAATAACAAAATTCATCTGGAACAACAAAAGATCAAGGATATCCAGGGAAATAATGAAAAAAAAACACATATGATGGGGGCCTTGCAGTCCCTGAACTTAAACTATATTACAAAGCAGCAGTCATCAAAACAATTTGGTACTGGCTAAGAAACAGATAGGAATATCAGTGGAATTGACTGGGGGAAAGCTACCTCAGCAAGACAGTATATGATAAACCCAAAGATCCCAGCTTTTGGGACAAAAATCCACTATTCGATAAAAACTGCTGGGAAAATTGGAAGACAGTGTGAGAGAGACTAGGAATAGATCAACACCTCACACCCTACACCAAGATAAATTCAAAATGGGTGAGTGACTTAAACATAAAGAAGGAAACCATAAGTAAATTGGGTAAACACAGAATAGTATACATGTCAGACCTTTGGGAGGGGAAAGACTTTAAAACCAAGCAAGACATAGAAAGAATCACAAAATGTAAAATAAATAATTTTGACTACATCAAATTAAAAAGCTTTTGCACAAACAAAACCAATGTAACTAAAATCAGAAGGAAAACAACAAATTGGGAAAAAATCTTCATAGAAACCTCTGACAAATGTTTAAATACTCAAATTTATTAAGAGCTAAATCAACTGTACAAAAAATCAAGCCATTCTCCAATTGATAAATGGGCAAGGGACATGAATTGGCAGTTCTCAGATAGAGAAATCAAAACTATTAATAAGCACATGAAGAAGTGTTCTAAATCTCTGATAATCAGAGAGATGCAAATCAAAACAGCTCTGAGGTATCGCCTCACAACTAGCCGATTGGCTAACATAACAGCAAAGGAAAGTAATGAATGCTGGAGGGGATGTGGCAAAGTAGGGACATTAATTCATTGCTGGTGGAGTTGTGAACTGATCCAACCATTCTGGAGGGCAATTTGGAACTATGCACAAAGGGCGACAAACAAATATCTACCCTTTGATCCAGCCATAGCACTGCTGGGTTTGTACCCCAAAGAGATAATGGACAAAAAGTCTTGTACAAAAATATTCATAGCTGCGCTCTTTGTGGTGGCCAAAAATTGGAAAACGAGGGGATGCCCATCAATTAGGGAATGGCTGAGCAAATTGTGGCATATGTTGGTGATGGAATACTATTGTGCTCAAAGGAATAATAAAGTGGAGAAGTTCCATGGAGACTGGAACAACCTCCAGGAAGTGATGCAGAGCGAGAGGAGCAGAACCAGGAGAACATTGTACACAGAGACTAATACACTGTCGTATAATCAAACGTAATGGACTTCTTCATTAGTGGCAGTGTAATGTCCCTGAAAAATCTGCAGGGATCTAGGAGAAAAAAAAAAACACCATTCATAAGCAGAGGATAAACTGTGGGAGTAGAAACACCGCGGAAAAGCAACTGCCTGAATACAGCGGTTGAGGGGACATGACAGAGGAGAGACTCTAAAGGAACACTCTAATGCAAATATTATCAACATAGCAATGGGTTCACATCAAGAAAACATGTAATGCCTAATGGATTTACGCGGTGCCTATGGGGGGGGGCAAGAAAATGATCTATGTCTTTAATGAATAATCTGTGGAAATGATCAAATAAAATATTTTTTAAAATGTCTTCTTTTCCTTTTCTTTTATCTCATTGGGATAAAAATTAAATATTGGGTCAAAAGTTATGCATGGTTTTATAGCCCTTTGGGCACAGTTCACATTTGTTCTCTGTAATGGACCAGTTCACAATTCCACCAGTTATGTGTTAGCTTCTCAATTTTGTAAGTTTATCCAGGTAAACTCATGTCACTTAATTCTGTTCTTATGACTTATATTTTCACCAGTCTCTTTTGTGACTCATACGTCCACCCTTGTAACTTCATATATCACCCACTTATTAGATAAACTTGATTAATGGAAAGCCAACCTCATCAATTTAAAATTGTAATTCCCATAGTCTGCAGAATAATCTCCTCACTTATGGACTACTCACATTTCCCAGCAACTAATCTCATTTCCTAGTGACTTAATCGAAAGGAACTGAGATGACACACATCATGCTTCCTCATTGAACTAGTAAACCAATTAGAAGAAATATGTATGTTAAAAGAGACTTTGCTTTGTCGTTTTTTAAAAAAAATCTCTCAAAAAGATAGTATCAGTCCTCACTTCAAGTCTCTGAGCAATGAAAGAATTATAACTCCATTTTTGGATAATTATTACCCTTACTAATAAATGGATTTTGCTCAATACTTTGTCTCTCAGAATTTCTACCTTTAAATTATTGTTTATATTTTTTACTAATCTATTCTACTGATATAGCATTCTATTTCTTAGTAATAGTTTATTTTCATGATTATAGATTTGTAATATAGTTTGAAACCTAGTATTGATTGATTTCTTTCACATTTTTCATTAATTTTCCTAACATTCTTTACTTTTTGTTCTTCCAGATAAATTATTTTCTTTTTCTCTAGCTATATAAAATAATTCTTGTTAGTTTGATTGGGATGACACTGAGCATGTAAATTGTTAGAGAAAATTGTGATTTTTATAATATTGTCTCACTCTATCCAAGAGAAATTAATACTTTTCTGATTCTTTATCTCTATCTATATTTTTTGTAATATTTTGTAATTATATTAATATAGGTCATGGGTTTGTCTTGACGGGCAGACAATTAAATATTTCATATAATCTGCAGTTATTTTAAAAGGAATTTCTCTTCCTATCTTTTGATCGTAGATTTAGTTTGTAGTATATAGAAATGCTCATGGTTTATGTATTTTTTTAAATCTTACAACTTTTCTAAAAATGTTAATTGTTTCATCTTTTGTTTTACTTGTTAATTTAGGATTCTCTAAATATATCATCATATGACCTACAAAGAATGAGAGTTTTGTTCTCTTATATTTTATTGTAATTCCTTCAATTTATTTTTCTTGTCTCATAGCAATAGCTAGCATTCCTAGTACAATATTGAATGCTAGTGGTGATAATGGACATCCTTCCTTCACACTTGATGTAATTTGGAAAGTTTTCAAGTTAATATTCATTACAGAAGATGCTTGTTCTTGGTTTTAAATAGATAGCACTGAACCTTTTTAAAGTATTTTCTTTTAATTTTGTAGTATTTTATTTGATCATTTCCATGCATTATTCATTAAAGACAAAGATCATTTTCTTTTCCTCCCTCCCACTCCCCGTAACCGACACGTGATTCCACTGGGTATCACATGTGTTCTTGATTCAAACCCAATGCCATGTTATTAATATTTGCATTAGAGTGTTCGTTTAGAGTCTCTCCTCTGTCATATCCCCTCAGCCACTGTAGTCAGGCAGTTGCTTTTCCTCGGTTTTTCTACTCCCTTAGTTTGTCCTCTGCTTATGGATAATGTTTTTGCTCCTAGATCCCTGCAGATTTTTCAGGGACATTACACTGCCACTAATGGAGAAGTCCATTACGTTCGATTATACCACAGTGTGTTTGTCTCTGTGTACAATGTTCTCCTGATTCTGCTCCTCTCGCTCTGCATCACTTCCTGGAGGTCGTTCCAGTCTCCATGGAATACCTCCACTTTATTATTCCTTTTTGCACAATAGTATTCCATCACCAACATATACCACAATTTGTTCAGCCATTCCCCAATTGATGGGCATCCCCTCGTTTTCCAATTTTTGGCCACCACAAAAGAGCGCAGCTATGAATATTTTTGTACAAGTCTTTTTGTCCATTATCTCTTTGGGGTACAGACCCAGCAGTGCTATGGCTGGATCAAAGGGTAGACATTCTTTTATCGCCCTTTGTGCATAGTTCCAAATTGCCCTCCAGAATGGTTGGATCAGTTCACAACTCCACCAGCAATGAATTAATGTCCCTACTTTGCCACATCCCCTCCAGCATTCATTACTTTCCTTTGCTATCATGTTAGCCAATCTGCTTTGTTTGAGGTGATACCTCAGAGTTGTTTTGATTTGCATCTCTCTGATTATAAGAGATTTAGAATACTTCTTCATGTGCTTATTAATAGTTTTGATTTCTTTATCTGAAAACTGCCTATCCATGTCCCTTGCCCATTTATCAATTGGGGAATGGCTTGATTTTTTGTACAATAGATTTAGCTCTTTACAAATTTGAGTAATTAAACCTTTGTCAGAGGTTTTTATGAAGATTTTTTCCCAATTTGTTGTTTTCCTTCTGATTTTAGGTATATTGGTTTTGTTTGTACAAAAGCCTTTTAATTTGATGTAGTCAAATTATTTATTTTATATTTTGTGATTCTTTCTATGTCTTGCTTGGTTTTAAAGTCTTTCCCCTCCCAAAGGTCTGACATGTATACTATTCTGTGTTTACCCAATTTACTTATGGTTTCCTTCTTTATGTTTAAGTCACTCACCCATTTTGAATTTATCTTGGTGTAGGGTGTCAGGTGTTGATCAATTCCTAATCTCTCCCACACTGTCTTCCAATTTTCCCAGCAGTTTTTATCTAATAGTGGATTTTTGTCCCAAGACATGGGATCTTTGGGTTTATCGTATACTGTCTGGCTGAGGTCACTTGCCCCCAATCTATTCCACTGATCCTCCTTTCTGTCTCTTAGCCAGTACCAATTTGTTTTGATGACTGCTGCTTTGTAATATAGTTGGAGGACAGGGACTGCTAGGCCTCCCTCATTTGTGTTTTTTTTCATTATTTCCCTGGATATCCTTGATCTTTTGTTCTTCCAAATGAACTTTGTTATGGTTTTTTCCAAATCAGTAAAGAAATTTTTTGGGAGTTCCATGGGTATGGCACTAAATAGATAAATAAGTTTGGGTAGGATGGTCATTTTTATTATATTGGCTCGTCCTACCCATGAGCAGTTAATGTTTTTCCAATTGCTCAAGTATAGTTTTAGTTGTGTGGAGAGTGTTTTGTAGTGGTGTTCATATAGTTCCTGTGTTTGTCTCAGGAGGTAGATTCCTGGGTATTTTATTTTGTCTAAGGTGATTTTGAATGGGATTTCTCTTTCTAGTTTTTGCTGCTGAGCTGAGTTGGAGATATATAGAAAAGCTGATGACTTATGAGGGTTTATTTTGTATCCTGCAACTTTGCTAAAGTTGTTGATTATTTCAATTAGCTTTTACATTTTTTAGGATTCTTTAAGTAGACCATCATGTCATCTGCAAAGAGTGATAACTTGGTCTCCTCCTTGCCTATTTTGATGCCTTCAATTTCTTTTTCTTCTCTAATTGCTACTGCTAGTGTTTCTAGTACAATGTCAAATAGTAGAGGTGATAATGGGCATCCTTGTTTCACTCCTGATCTTATTGGGAATGAATCTAGTTTATCCCCATTGCAGATGATATTAGCTGATGATTTTAGATATATACTGTTTATTATTTTTAGGAATGACCCTTCTATTCCTATGCTTTCTAGTGTTTTTAATAGGAATGGGTGTTGTATTTTATCAAAGGCTTTTTCTGCGTCTATTGAGATAATCATGTGGTTCTTATTGGTTTGCTTGTTGATGTGGTCAATTATGTGGATGGTTTTCCTAATATTGAACCAGCCCTGCATCCCTGGTATAAATCCTACTTGATCATGGTGGATGACCCTTCTGATCACTTGCTGGAGTCCTTGTGCTAGTGTCCTATTTAAGATTTTTGCATCTATATTCATTAGGGAGATTGGTCTATAGTTTTCTTTCTCTGTTTTTGACCAGCCTGTTTTTGGAATCAGTACCATGTTTGTGTCATCAAAGGAGTTTGGTAGAACTCCATCTTTGCTTATTATGTCAAATAGTTTGTATAGTATTGAGATTAACTGTTCTCTGAATGTTTGATGAAATTCACTGGTGAATCCATCAGGCCCTGGCGATTTTTTCTTAGGAAGTTCTTTGAAGGCCTGTTGGATTTCATTTTCTGATATGGGATTATTTAAGAATTCTAATTCTTCTTCTGTTAGTCTAGGCAGTTTGTATTTTTGTATATATTCATCCATGTCCCCTAAATTGGTGTATTTATTGACATATAATTGGGAAAAGTAATTTTTAATGATTGCCTTAATTTCTTCTTCATCAGAGGTGATGTCCCCCTTTTCATCTTTGATGCTGTTAATTTGCTTTTCTTCCTTCCTTTTTTTAATTAGATTGACCAGTACTTTGTCTATTTTCTTTGTTTTTTCAAAGTACCAGCTTCTTGTCTTATTTGTTAAATCAATAGTTCTATCACTTTCGATTTTATTAATTGCTCCCTTAATTTTTAGGATTTCTAGTTTGATTTTCTGCTGGGGGTTTTTAATTTCATCACTTTCGAGTTTTTTTTTTTTATTTCCATTTCCAATTGATTGATGTCTGCTCTCACTAGTTTCTTAATATATGCACTCAGGAATATGAATTTACCTCTGATGCTTTGACTGCATCCCAAAAGGTTTGAAAGGATGTCTCGCCAATGTCATTTTCCTCGATGAAATTATTAATTGTTTCTATGATTTCTTCTCTAACTAAAAGATTTTGAAGTATCATATTTTTTAGTTTCCAATTAGTTTTTGATTTTGTTTTCCATGTACCATTACTGATCATTATTTTTATTGCCTTGTGGTCTGAAAAGGCTGCATTTATTATTTCTGCTTTACTGCATTTGTGTGCCATGTTTCTGTGACCTAATGTATGGTCAATCTTTGTGAATGTGCCATGTGGTGCTGAGAAGAAGGTGTATTCCTTTTTATCCCTATTTATTTTTCTCCATATGTCTATTAATTCTAATTTTTCTAAGATTTCATTCACTTCTTTTACCTCTTTCTTATTTATTTTTTGATTTGATTTATCTAAATTTGATAATGGTTGGTTCAAGTCTCCCACTAATATGGTTTTACTGTCTATTTCTTCCTTCAATTCTCCTAGTTTCTCCATTAGAAATTTGGGTGCTATATTATTTGGTGCATATATGTTGATTAGTGATATTTCCTCATTATCTAAAGTCCCTTTTAACAAAATATAATTACCTTCCCTATCCCTTTTAATCAGGTCTATTTTTGCTTTGGCTTTATCAGATATCATGATTGCCACTCCTGCCTTCTTTCTGTCAGTTGAGGCCCAGAAGGTCTTACTCCATCCTTTAATTCTGACCTTGTGGGTGTCTACCCGCCTCATGTGTGTTTCTTGAAGACAACATATGGTAGGCTTTTGGATTCTAATCCATTCTTCTATTTGTCTACGTTTTATGGGTGAGTTCATCCCATTCACGTTCAATGTTAGGACTGTCACTTGTGGACTCCCTGGCATTTTGATATCCTTCCCTAATTCTAACCTTTCTTCTTCAGCTCTACCTTTTAGTCCAGTGATTTACTTTAAATCAGTTCCCTTTGTATTTCTTTTTCTAGTCCCTCCTTTCTTATTCCCTCCCTCATTTTTCCCTGTAGTCTTTTTAAAAATCCCCCCCCCTCCGTCCCTTGTAGTACTTCCCTCCCCACTAGTCTGTTTTTTACCCTTCTACTCCCCTATAGGGTGAAAATCTATTCTCTTCCCCAATGGATTGGATTGTTCTTCTGTCTTTGGGTCAGTTTCAAAGTACGTAAGAGTTGAGTATTTCCTATCTCCAACCTCTTTACCCTTCCAGTGTATCGATGTTCTCCCCCCTCCCGCCATGAGCTTCTTTGTCACATATAAATTTACCCCCATTTGTTTCTTTTTCCATTTCTTGTAGTCATAAGTTCTTTTCTTTTTTAGCTTTAGTCATGTATATATATGTATATATATATATATTTATACATACACATGTATATGTATTTATGCATGCATATATCTATATACCTATTTATGTCTTGTCCTTTCATCCTATACAGTTTGTCACTGTTCCCTCTGAGTGTAGTTCTTCTAGCTGCTTAGGTGATAGCAACAGTTTTTAAGAGTTGCCAATGACCTCTTTTCTTATATGGATAAATATCATTTTAACTTATTGAGTCTCTTAAAAAAAAACTTTTTTTGTTGTTGTTGTTTTCCTTTCTTTTTTAATTACCTTTTGATGATTCTCTTGAGTTCTGTGGTTGGACTTCAAATTTTCTGTTCAGATCTGGTCTTTTATTTATGAATGCTTGGAACTCTTCTGTTGTGTTAAATGACCATACTTTCCCCTGTAAGAATATAGTCAGTTTTGATGGGTATTTTATTCTTGGCTGTAGGCCTAGTTCCCTTGCTTTCCGGAATATCATATTCCATGCCTTTCGGTCCTTCAGTGTGGATGCGGACAGATCCTGTGTTATCCTCACCATGTTTCCATGGTATCTGAATGGTTTCTTCTTGGCAGCTTGTAATACCTGTTCTTTCATCTGATTGTTTTTGAATTTGGCTATAACATTTCTTGGTGTTGTCAGTTGGGGATTAAATACAGGGGATGATCTGTGGATTTTTTCAATCTCCACTTTCCCCTCTTGTTCTAGGATTTCAGGACAGTTTTTCTGGATAATTTCCTCTAGTATTATGTCCAGGCTTTTTCTTTTGTCGTGGTCTTCTGGTAGTCCAATTATTCTTAAATTGTCTCATCTTGAACGATTTTCTAAATTGTCTGTTTTGTAAATGAGATGCTTCACATTTTCCTCAATTTTTTCATTCTTTTTGTTTTGTTTTATAGTGTCCTGCTGCCTTGTGAGGTCACTTGATTCTAGTTGTTTTACTCTGGTTCTTAAAGATTGGATTTCATCTTTGGCTTTTTGGTCATCTTTTTCCTTCTGGTCTGAGTTTCTTTGAAGATTGTCTTTCATCCTCTTTATCTGGTCTTTCATCTCCTTTGCCTTATCTTTCATCTCCTTTGCCTCATTTTCCAGCTGGATGATTTGGCTTTCAGGACACTATTTTCTTGTTTTAGTTCAAGTGCCTCTGTTTCTAGATGACTTATCTTAATTTTTAAGTTCTTTTCCCAATTGTCTTCAGCCTCTCTTAGTTGTGTTTTGAGTTCTTCCACAGCCTGTATCCAATTCTCTGGGATTTCTGGTTTATCCTTTGCTGATCTCTCCCCCTCTGTTCCATTTGGTGAGTAGTAGCTGTCTATTGTAGTTTCTTTCTTCTGTTTCTGTTGTTTGTTCAAATTCACCCCTTCTTTCCTCCCCGTATTTGTCTGTGCTCTTGTTCCTCTCATTTTTTTTTGTTTTTTTAGGGACTTCTATCAGTCTCCCCTCTTGGAGCTTTAACAGAGGATCTCTTGGTGTAATCTCTGAGGGAGGGTTGTTGGGGGTTTGAGCTTTCCTGTCCTCTGGAGGCTTTTGATTGGCTTACAGTCCAGCAGTCAATGAGGATGGATGGGGAGCCTGGGCTTCCCTGTGTTCTGGAGACTTTTGATGGGATTGAGTTCAGCTTAGTTGGGCTGGGTTTACTCTGAGTTTTAAACTTCCTGGACGGCTGGAGCAGATATGGAGGATCTCTAAAACTTTGGCCAGGCTGCCAGGTCTATACTCCTTCTAGGCTGCCATCTTGACTTCGCCTCTAAGTTTCTGTTTTTTCAGAAGACCCAGCTCTCTAAGGGGGGAGGGGTTGTTGCTTGCCTGGACTCTTAGGGCTCCTGATGGGATTAGGTTCAGGTGGTGTGGGCCAAATGATCCATGAGCCAAAAAAAGGAAGAAGAAAAAAAAAGCAGCAACCTCCTCTTCCACAGTCTGTGTTGAGTGCCCAGAAACTGGCCTGGGTTACTTTTAAGGTATGCTCTTTGGAGCAACCCCTTTGCCAGCCCTGAGTTTTCTGTCCTTTCAGTAGCTCTGAGGCCTCCTGATGGGATTAGGTTCAGCTGGTTCTTTCAGAAGACCCTGCTCTCTAAGGGGGGAGGGGTCTGGCTTGCCTGGACTCTGAGCCAAAAAAAGGAAGAAAAAAAAAGCAGTAACCTCCTCTTCCAAAGTCTGTGTTGAGTGCCCATAAACTGGCCCGGGTTACGTTCAAGGTAAGCTCTTTGGAGCAACCCTTTTGCCAGCCCTGAGTTTTCTGTCCTTTCAGTAGCTCTGAGGGCTCCTGATGGGATTGGATTCAGCTGGTGCAGAATATTGGACTGAGTCTAATCAAAGCAAACAATAGATCTTTAGATTAAATAAATCAAATTAACAACACAATGACCAACCAGAAATCCAATGGACTGGTGATGAAGAATGCTTCTCATCTTTTGACAGAGAAGTGATGGACTTGGGATACAGATATAAGACATTTATTTGGACATGCCTGTGTGGAAATTTGTTTTGTTTGACTTTGCATATTTGCTAAAATTTTTCTTTTTCCCAAATTGGAGTGGATAAGAAAGAGAAAATAGATTTTTATTAATTTAAAAAATTAAAAAGTTCATGAGGAAAAATGAATATGAAAAATAAAGAAAGGAGAGGCACAGTTAGATAGCAATGGGTATGAAAAACATCTGAGGGTTTTAGAATTTTACCTCAATATGAGACAGCAAAGTGGCAATGCAACCAAAAAACAACAACAACAAAACAACAAATTATTATGATTCTAGCCTACATTAAGCAGAATATAATTATAGACATAGAGACGGTAATAATCCTACCATATCCTGCTCTGCTCAAAACTTCAGAGCACCCAGAAGAAGGAAACCAGTCTGGTATCTATCTCAAGACAATGTTATATTAGGATCCACTGTAAGACTGAATATTGTTGTGTACCAGTAATGAAGACAATTAGGAGGGATATGAGAGCTGTTTTCAAGTCAGAGTGTAAAAGTCTATTATATAAAAGAGGAATTCAGACTTTTTTTCTTTTTTGGTGGGGGGAAGCAAAATCAGTTGCCTTGGTGTAAATTTAGAAGAGAGATTTATGATGGAGTAAGGGAAAATATCAATATTTCCAGCTTTACCAAACTGGAATGAGCTACTTTGGGTGAGAGTGATCCCTCAAATCCTGGCATGGAGGTCTTCAAGTAGATACTGAATGTACACTTTGATGCATATTTTAGAATGAATTAAAATAAATATGTCAATTAAATTAATTAAATAAGAAAATTAAAATTATTTCCCCCAATTAAATGTAAAAATAATTTTAACTTGATTATCTTTATTTTGAGTTCCAAATTCTCTCCTTCTTTCTAAATTCCCTCTCTTCTTCCTTCCCTCCTACCCTGCCCCCTTTCCAGAGATGTTAAACAAATTGTTATAGAATTTATATGCATAATCATGTAAAATATTTTTCTATATTAGTCATTTTGTGGAAAAGATTTCAAGCAAAAAGAAGTAGAAAGAAAGTGAAATATAGTATGGTTTATCCTGCTTGCAGACTCTATCAGTTCTTTCTCTGAGAGCAAATGGCTTTTCTCATCATGAACTCTGGAATTGTCTTGAATCATTTCATTGCTGAGAACAACCTGGTCATTCACAATTGTTCATCCAAAAGAAAATAGTGTCATTGTGTATAGTATTCTTCAAATTCTGATCACTTCACTTTATATTAGTCCATGTAAGTCTTTCCAGATTTTTCTAAAACCATTCTGCTTACATTTCTTAACTCTGTGATCCTGGGCAAGTCACTTAACCCTCATTGCCTAGCCCTTACCACTTTTCTGCCCTGGTACCAATGCATAGTATTGATTCTAAGACAAAAAATAATAAAATCATTCTACTTTTCATTCATTATAGATAGTAATATTCCATCACAATCATATAGCATTAATTGTTCAATGATTCCCCAATTGATGGACGACTGTCAATTTTAGAAGGAATTTTTGTCCAGAGATGTATTACATTAAATGAACACTGAAGCTTCTCTCATCCAAAAGATTTTGTGATTATGTATCATCCTTTGTTTTTTATGGGATTGACTTTTCTGATAATAATCCTAGGAACTCTTTACCTGTCCCCATCATCCATCTATCCATCTATACACACACACACACACACACACACACACACACACACACACACACACACACACACACACACGCTTTTTTTGGGGGTAAACCTTAAAGTACCTAATAAAGGTGAGCTATTTTTAACTAATCCAATCTTTTCATTTTACAGTTGGGGAAATGAGGCCCAGATAATCAAAAATTATTTATGCAGCTAATTAGTGACAGACACAGATACAAATCCAAGGCCTCCAGAAAGAGTTCTTTCTATCATATTTTTTTCTTTTTTTTCATTCCTTCTATCATATTATGCAATTCCTTAGTCTCATGAAATTGATTTGAATTTTACAAAAGAAAATATGTATCTTCACTTGAAATTTGTTTTGAATCATTCTCCCTATCTGTAACTTGGTAATTATATTAGAAATTCAGAGATTATTGACATAATTACTATATCACAGTAATCCTCCCAGACTCAAAGAAAAGGTGCTGAGAGCAATTGTACTATAGATTGCCTGGATATCTTGTACTTGTGAAAATGAGAAACATTTTAACATAGGTTCAGTCTCAGTTCACTTCTTAAAAAAAAAATGAGAAGATTTAGAGGAGAGACAGTGGCTTA
Organism: Monodelphis domestica; assembly: GCF_027887165.1. Classification (NCBI taxonomy): domain Eukaryota; kingdom Metazoa; phylum Chordata; class Mammalia; order Didelphimorphia; family Didelphidae; genus Monodelphis; species Monodelphis domestica. The sequence continues at coordinate 239,944,357 of NC_077227.1, read as the reverse complement.
TCTTAGTTGACCTGATTTGGTCATCCATAAAATCTCTGAATTGAGAAGCTATGAAGACTTTAAGGGAGAGAGAGAAGAAACTTATTGTCTTGGCTCAGCACAGATTTCAAGCTACAAACGAAGGAGGAATTGAATGGCATGTAGCCAGAGAAAACTGCCAACTCATCTTTTTCATTTCTATTCCCTAGGAGCAGAATGTGGTTTCACAGGCTTGGGTCTATATAGATATTGGGCCAAAGATCTTTCTATTATCCAAGTCCTTTTTGAACACAAACATCCATTGAGAGTTTAAGATTATCTATAATTAGGTAAGAACACATTCCTCGAGAAGGAACATTATTCAATATAAAAATTATAAACATTCTGTTATATAGTTATGTAAAAGTAAAGACATACATCATGGTGTACTTAAAGAGCTTAAAAATGAGAGGGGAAAGAAAATTATAAAGCAGTTTTTTTTTAATAAAACCCAACATGTATATAGTTCTTTAATTTTTGCAAAGTGCTTTAAAATATTTTGTCATTTTATCTCACAATAACTCTAGGAGGGAAGTGATAACATTATCTACATTTCACAGATGAGGAAACTGAGGCAGCCATATTAAATTACTTACCTCAGGATCAAACAACTCTTGTGAGGCCATATTATAACTCGGACCAACCTGACTCTGGATCTAACTCTAACTATTGTACTACTTGCTATCTTAGATTTTTGCCTGTTGATACATAAGTTTTAATCATCACTATATTTGCTGACAGAAAACTGTCATAAGGTCTGAAATGAGTATAGCTTAAATACTATTTTTAAATGAATTTAATTTTTTCTTCTTTTTTGAGTCTAGTCTTTTTACTAGTGATCATTTATGGAAAATCTTGAGGTGGGATATGATCCCTTGCATAGAAGAGTTTCCATGAAGAGTCAAATGAGAAAAATAAGTAACAAGCAGAGAAGATTTCATTGAATAGCTTCATGAATTTAAGATAAAGTTCATCTGGTTTTAGAATTTTTTCTGTCCTGAAGAAAGCCTAAGATAAAAGAGAAAACCTAGTAAGTTGTAAGCATATGCATTTAAGTTATCTTTTTTTTTCTATTTATATATTCAGTGCTTAGCATTGGACTTACTATATAGTTATGTTAAAAAATAAACTTATCTTCCACTTTTAGAATCAATACTGCTGTATTGGTTCAAGGCAGAAGAGTGGTAAGGGCTAGACAATGGTGTTTAAGTGACTTGCTGAGAACAGAATTAAACACAGGACCTCCCCTTTCTGGAACGGGTTCTCAATCCATTAAACCTCCTACCTGTTCCCTATAGTTAGTTGTTGTTGTTGTTGTTGTTTTGTTTTTTTAACCCTTCCCTTCCCTCTTAGAATAAATACAATTTTTAGGCCTGGTTCTCAATCCACTGAGCCACCTCACTGCCTCCTAAACCTAGTTTTTAATAAGTAATTTTATTTGTTAATTCATTAGCTTATTCTACATCTCAGCCTCCAAACACTAACATTTTGCCAGTAAGAAACAAACAAAATAAGGTGAAGACATTGATAATTAATTGACTATTAAGGAACTCAAAATGTTTTCAGTAAAAATCAATAGTTACCATTTCACATACAGTGCTTCCTTTCATTCATTAAGCTTAACATAACCATTTAAAAACAAATTTGTTCTAATGAAATAAGTTAAGCAGCCTCAACATTGCCATTCATAAGAACAAATATTTCCAACTATATACAAGAGCTGAGACAATTTACCTGGGGAAGAGGTATGGCCTGGCCTTATAGGAGAAAGGAGATATGAAAGGCTTACCTCTGGGGAAGATAGCAAACATAAGGAAAGCAGAACAGGATCAAGGCATAAATGGACTAAGTTTAGCACATTTGGCTGCTCCCTCTTTTAACTATTTTTTTCCTTCTGTAGGGGTTAAATTTTATATTTGGATTAAATATAAGAGAATGTGGTCACTGATATTATAACTCAAGTAAAAATGACTTTTTATTTTGTAGCTTTATTTACAAAATACAGATAAAGAGTAAAGCACAGAAATGTGAGAGTAGAGTAAGCAGAGTAACTTATCACCTTACTGTTTCTCTGGTGCTTGGCTCAACTCAGATTGGGTTAATTAGCTTTTCACCAATGGTCCCTCAGTCTGTTTAGCTGTTCAGCTAAAGACCTGGTGATGAATAACCACATAGCCTCTCTAAGTTAGAGAAACATCTCCAGAAACTAATCTCTCTAGAAGCCAGGAAAGGAGTCAGTCTTTTCACTCACCCACATTGTAGTCTAAAGGGAAGATCCAAGAACAGTCTTACTAGAAACAGTCTGAGGTTCCAAGCCAGACCACCTCCAAGGCCAAGTTTGTTAGAGACACTACCTTTGGACAGGAAGTTCAGGGTTTTTATAGTGCTTTCTCCACATCACTTCCTGTCCCTTTTCCACTTTATGGAGACTAGTTGCAGTATTTAAATTTGCTTAGCACTGCCCAGGGGGAAGTCAGTCACTTCTGAGTTGTCACCCACTTTTGCAAATGACTTGAGGACCTCCCCTACTTATGTGTTAAGAAGGGGTGTCTTCACTTTTGGAGATTTAAAGTCCTGTAGTAAGTAGTTTGTGGACTTCCTTTACTGTATGGTTAAGTATGGGTGTATTTGCTTTTGTTGATTAATTCAAAAGTAGACAAACAGAAAGTTAATCCTATCTTCACAATTACTAAGTGAGAAGCATCAATGCATAGAGTGGATAGAGAAGAGTCCTTAGAGCTAGGAAGAACTGGACCCAAGTCTGGCTTTTATTCTTCATCTTGATCAAGGTAATTTCCCTTTTTGTTGTTTTATCCAAACTTTTGTATAAGTAGATACATACAAATGTAGATTTCACCTTTGCTCTTTTCCTATTGATAGCTTACATGGTAAATCTTTAAATTTTACATAATATTTAATACATAAATGTGTATATGAATGTGCATTTAAAAAGTCAAAAGGCAAGGAAACACACCATTAAGTTATAGTTTTATCTATGTAGAATCTTATAATGACCGACTTATTGGTCATATAATCACAAATTTATCTTAATCCCATATAAAATAAAATCTTAAGATAGTAAAAAACAAAATCAGACTGTTTATACCCTCATCAAATTAGTCATGTATCAGACTAACCCACTGGCATTCATTAGGACTTTTGAACTAAATAAGATTATTAATTTTTTTCTCTTAATCACAGAGTAAGTAAATGCCAGAAGCAGGATTTGAACCTAGGATTCTTCACTCCAGGCTCAAAATTATAACCCCTATTACATATTTCTAGGTTTTTTGTCATGTGGTTTATAATGAAATATATCACAGATTATTAATAGATTCCAAAAATATTGTGGTCAGACTTGAACACAAGACACTACATTGTGTTCTTTCTTGGCCATGGACTATAATAACACTTTGCTTTGTATAGATATCAGTGAAGCACATCATTTGCTGCCCATTAGTTTTGTCTCAGTCTTAGCATATCAATGGACCACTCTTTTATCCAGTTATATATTTCTCAGATATCAGATATAGACTTATTTTTATACTATTTCTCCTGTGTGATTCTTCCTTAATAACCTATTACTGCTTCTTCATACAAACCTTGAACCTCTCCAGTACCTCTTAAATAATCCACTCAATTCTTCATAGAATGTATTTTTCAATGATTTTAGCTACATAGCATCTCTGAAAAATATTAATGTTAATAAGTTGTCCTTCTATTCAGGGAGAAAAGTATTGTACAATTTCCCAAGAGCAGTTAGGTACTATTCTAGATAGAACTCTGGGTCTGGAGTCAGGAAGACTCATTTTCCTATTTCTCTATTTTCTCTAACAGTGTATATTTTCTTTGTTTCTTTATCTTTCTTTCTTTTTTCCTTCTCCCCTCCCTTCTTCCCTCCCTCTCTTCTTTTCTTTCTTTACTTTCCTTCCTACTTCCCTTCCTCCCTCTTTCCCTTCCTCCCTCTCTCTCTTCCTTCCTTCCTTCCTTCCTTCCTTCCTTCCTTCCTTCCTTCCTTCCTTCCTTCCTTCCTTCCTTTCTTTCTTCCTTTCTTCCTTCCTTCCTTCCTTCCTTCCTTCCTTTCTTTCTTTCTTTCTTTCTTTCTTTCTTTCTTTCTTTCTTTCTTTCTTTCTTTCTTTCTTTCTTTCTTTCTTTCTTTCTTTCTTTCTTTCTTTCTTTCTTTCTTTCTTTCTTTCTTTCTTTCTTTCTTTCTTTCTTTCTTTCTTTCTTTCTTTCTTTCTTTCTTTCTTTCTTTCTTTCTTTCTTTCTTTCTTCCTTCCTTCCTTCCTTCCTTCCTTCCTTCCTTCCTTCCTTCCTTCCTTCCTTCCTTCCTTCCTTCCTTTCTTTCTTTCTTTCTTTCTTTCTTCCTTTCTTCCTTTCTTCCTTTCTTTCTTTCCTTCCTGTGTACTGGTTCTAAGGCAGAAGAACTGTAAGGACTAGCCAATGGGGCTTAAATGACTTGCCTAGGGTCACACAATTTGGACGTGTATGAGGCCAGATTTGAGCTCAATTCTTCCCATCTCTGGACCTGGATGTCAATCTACTGAGTCACCTAATTGCCCCTCACACCAACATAAAATTTCAAAGATTACAAAAAGTGATTCATCCATTAGATCCACAAATGTGTTTAGTATCCTAGAATGCAGGTTGTCTAAGCCAACTGATATGAACTTACTGAGGGCAGCTGAGTACTTTTACAATTACCTTACTGATCATGAGCTTAAATTTCTAGTTACCTATTAGTTTTTTTTTCCTTTTCAGTTCAAAGATCACTCTTCTTTTTAGAGACAAGAGGCATGAATTAGAAGTTTAGCAGCAAAATTGATTCTTAGTAATTCATTTTACTCATTTCTTTGCTTTAAATCATAGCTTAAGCTCATCTTTGTTTTTATTTTCTGTGCTAAAAATTCTCCTCTCTCTGTCTTTCTCTCCATCTCTGTCTCTCTGTGTCTCTCTTTCTCTGTCTTCCCTTTAATTCTTTTTTTTCATTTAGTTAAAAAACACCTCCTTTCTAAACATTATTATTCCTTCCATTACAGTTAGAAGAAGAGTAATAGATGTTATAGGTCTACATAAATTTTTGTTGGCCATGATTTTGATGGGCCCTGAATGAAAAAGTGAATTCCATTAATAAAACTACTTCACCCACTAAATCATCAGTACATTAGTCTTTGCAAAGTCCTTTCCATGATAAATATTTCTAATTTCTAGTAACAATTAACAGCTCTTTTATGGTGGTCTTACTTTTCTTCCAACTTTGAAAAGCTTGTGCTTCTCTTAAGAAGTATAAATAACAATCTCTCTAGCTGTGGTGTCTCTGAAGATCTTTGTTTTCTGAGTATCAACAGTTTGTATTGTAACTATAGTCTATCAAATTTGGGCGATTTTTTTTCCCTTTCATTTGTCTCTTAATTGCATGTTCATTGTCTCCGATCCCATTTGATTGGCTTGAATGATCTTTGAAATGCTTGACTTTTCCACAGAATGAGTTATTGAAATAGCCTTCAATATCACTGAAATGTATTTTAGTAGCTTCCAATTTTTGCCCATTTCCTTGGAATAATATCATATTTAAATATTATGGAATTAAAGGAACCAAAATGAAAGAAAGCAATAAAACACTTATGTGTAGGATAAAATTCAATGTTCAACTAATGGACTTAACCAAAGGCATGAAAAACTAACTCAATGCAGTTTCATCTGGTGAAAGTCACATGTTCTGAGTGATCTTAGTGTCAAGATAATCAAAAAGGCATAGCCACACATGTCACAAAATGAAAACATGCTAAAATTATTGCTTAACCTCACTTACTGTATGTTTAATATCTATAGTGATAAAAACATATTTTCACAATAAAGAATAAAAGAAATGTGTTATAATCTTATAAGCTCAGTTTCAAATAGTGTATAATGAATGATCATAATAAAAAGGACATAGCAAAAATAGAGTGGCTTTTAAAATTTTTTAAATTTTTTTAAATTTTATTTAGTCAATTTAAAGCATTATTCCTTGGTAACAAGAATCATATTCTTTTCCTCCCTGTCATCCCCACACCCTTCCCATAGCTGACTCGCAATTACACTGGGTTTTACATGTGTCCTTGATCAGAACCTATTTCCATGTTGTTGATGTTTGCACTTGGAGGTCCAATTAGGGTCCATATCTCCAATCAAATCCCCCTCGACCCATGAAATCAAGCAGTTGCTTTTCTTCAGTGTTTCTACTCCCACAGTTTTTCCTCTGAATGTGGATAGTGTTTTTTCTTGTAGATCCCTCCCAGTTGTTCAGGATCACTGTATTGCCACTAATGGAGAAGTCCATTACATTTGATTGTACCACAGTGTATCAGTCTCTGTGTACAATGTTGTCCTGGTTCTGCTCCTGTTGCTCTGCATCACTTCCTGGAGGTTGTTTCAGTTCCCATGGAATTCCTCCACATTATTATTTCTTTGAGCAAAACAGTATTCCATCACCAACATATATCACAATTTGTTCAGCCATTCCCCAATTGAAGGGCATCCCCCCATTTTCCAATTTTTGCCACCACAAAGAGCACAGGTATGATTATTCTTGTACATGTCTTTCTCCTTATTATCTCTTTGGAGTACAAACCCAGCAGTGCTATGGCTGAATCAAAGGGCAGAAAATTTTTTAGCACTGATTGGGCATACTTCAAAATTGCAATCCAGAATGGTTGGATCAATTCACAACTTCAGCAGCAGTGCATTAATGTCCAGAGTTTGCCACATCCCCTCCAGTATTCATTACTTTCCATTGCTGTCATGGTAGCCAATCTGCTAGGTGTGAGGTGATACCTCAGAGTTGTTTTGATTTGCATCTCTTTGATTATAAGAGACTTAGAATACTTTTTCATGTGCTTATTAATAGTTTTGATTTTTTTAACTGAAAATTGCCTATTCATGTCCTTTGCCCATTTATCAATTGGAGAATGGCTTGATTTTTTTGTGCAATTGATTTAGCTCATTATACATTTGAGTAATTAGACCTTTTTCAGAGGTTTTCATGATGAAGATTGTTTCCCAATTTCTTGCTTCCCTTCTAATTTTGGTTGCATTGGTTTTGTTCGTGCAAAAACTTTTTAATTTGATGTAATTAAAATTGTTTATTTTACATTTTGTGACTTTTTCTAAGTCTTGTTTGGTTTTAAAATCTTTCCTTTCCCAAAGACCTGGAATGTATACTATACTTTGTTCATCTAATTTACTTATATTATCCTTATTTATATTCAAGTCATTCACCCATTCTGAGTTTATTTTGGTGTAGGGTGTGAGATGTTGATCCAAAAATAATCTATCCCATACTGCCTTCCAATTTTCCCACCAGTTTTTATCAAATAGTGGATTTTGGTCCCAAAAGCTGGGATTGTGAGCTTATCATAGATTTGCTGTCTTGCTGAGGTCACTTGTGCCAAGTCTATTTCACTAATCCTCCTTTCTGTCTCTTAGCCAGTACCATATTGTTTTGATGACCACTGCTTTATAGTATAGTTTGATATCTGGGACTGCAAGGTCATCTTCCTTCACATTTTTTTCCATTATTTCCCTGGTTATCCTTGATCTTTTCTTCTTCCAAATGAACGTTGTTATGTTTTTTTTTTCTAATTTAGTAAAACGTTTCTTGGTGGATCAATGGGTATATAATTAAATAAGTAAATTAATTTGGGTAGAATTGCCATTTTTATTATGTTAGTTCATCTTACCCATGAGCAATCAATGTCTTTCCAATTGTTTAGATCTAATATTAATTGTGTGGAGAGTGTTTTGTAGTTGTATTCATATAGGCCCTGTGTTTTTCTTATCAGATAGATTTCTAAGTATTTTATATTGTCTAAGGTGATTTTAAATGGGATTTCTCTTTCTAATTCTTGCTGCTGAGATGTGTTGGAAATATATGACTTATATGGATTTATTTTGTATCCTGCAACTTCACTAATGTTGATTATTTCTAACATCTTTTTGGTTGATTCTCTAGGATTCTTTAAGTAGACCATCATGTCATCTGCAAAGAGTGATAGCTTGGTACTTCATTGCCAATTTTAATACTATTAATTTCTTTTTTCTCTAATTGGTACTGCTAATATTTCTAGTACAATGTTAAATAACAGAGCTTATAATGGGCATCCTTGTTTCACTCCTGATCTTATTGAGAAGACTTCTTGTTTATTGCAGATGCATTCCATTGCAGATGATGCTTGTTGATGGTTCTAGATATATACTGTTTATTATTTTTAGGAAACACCCTTCTATTCCCACACTTTCTAGTGTTTTCAATAGGAATGGGTGTTGTATTTTATCAAAGGCTTTGTCTGCGTCTATTGAGATAATCATATGATTTTTGTTGGTTTGCTAGTTGATATGGTCAATTATGTGGATGGTTTTCCTAATATTGAACCATCCTTGCATTCCTGGTATAAATCTTACCTGGTCATAATGAATAACCCTTGTGATCACTTGCTGGATTCTTTTTGCTATTATCCTATTTAAGATTTTTGCATCTATTTTCATTAAAGAGATTGGTCTCTAGTGTGAAATTTAAAATTACTCCACCCTAATTACACATACTTTAGGGAAAGATAAAGTTGTAAAATCCTGATTGAACAATGAAGGTACTTAACTCATATCTTATAGTACAGCTAGAACATAAGCTAAGTCCAATTTTAGATGTAATATAAAAAGGTATTAAATACCTAAAAAGGTTAAATTAATCACAAAAAAGTCAAGTAACTCGCAAAAGGTAAGCTTAACAAAGAAGTGTGAAGTACCAGAGAATGTAAGAATTAAAGATTGGATAATCCTGGAGAAAATCTAATCAAAGAAGGTGAGAACTAAAGAATGGGCAGTCCTGGAGAAAAGCATCTACTGTGATTGGTAGACATGAAAATTTAGGGGAGGTGACATAAGAGAAAATTTCTTTAAATGGAGGCTAGAATAGTCAGTTCAAAGAACTGAGATCCGAGTTGAGTTCAGTTCAGGACTGAAACTCAGCCTGGAGGGTCTCCCTCAGACAGCTTCCTGGATACGGTCTCATGGTGAGTGATATGACTGACTCCCTTTCCCTTGGGCTCAGGGAGGCCACTTTGGCCAAGGTCTTTAACTACTGCCTGGCTCAGTCTGAGCTAGAACAGATTAAATTAACTCTCTCTCTATTTCTCTCTCTCTCTCTCTCTGTCTCTCTCTCTCTCTCTCTCTCTCTCTCTCTGTCTCTCTCTCTCTCTCTCTCTCTCTCTGTCTCTCTCTCTCTCTCTCTCTTCCTTAATTCCTTGTCTCTATATTAAAAATCACCATAATTTCCAGCTGGCATGGGTATTTTATTATTTGGGAATTTTCCCTGTCACAATGCTAAAATGATCTTTACAGTAGTTTAATTTCTCCTTTTTTGGGCTGCCTGGCTTTTAAGTCAGTACCATATTTGTGTCATAAAAGGAATTTGGACTTCCGGTCAAGATGGTGGCTTAAAAAAGCTAAAGTTCAGATCTCTGGAAACCCTTCCTTACCAATCTCAAACTATATGCTCCTAGGGCACCGAAATTCAAAACTAACAACAGCATAGACCCCGGGAAACCTCCTCCTGGACCTGGATCAAAAGGTATGCCCCCCCCCAAAAGCCAGAACCTGAGATCACTCGGATCTAAGGGGTAGGCAGAAGGAAGGTCCCAGGACCCATCCCCCCCAACCCAGAGCACTGAGTTTGAGGCAGCAGAGAGAACCTCAGAGCCTCAGGGCCCGCTATTCTGAAGGCGTCTTCCTGAAAACAACCTGACTCAGTCAGGGGGGGGGCACCCAACACAGAGAGCAGGGAAACAGAGAGAGACGGGGGTAGCCTGTAGCCCCCTGGCTGGAACCTTCCATCCTAGTCTCAGGGAATGTCCCTGCCTCAGGGCATACTCAGTTCAACCCAGTGGAAGTTAATCCTATCAGGAGCCCTCAGAACTCAGAGAAGCCTCAGCCCATCCCCCCCTCAGACTGCTGGGTCTTCTGGCTGGCAAAGGCATAGAAACACCTCTGGGAGAATGCCAAGCCAGGCTCAGAGCCTGGAAGTAAGACAACGAAGAAGCATCGGAAGAAGCATCAGGAGGGAACTGAGGAGGGCAGTAACACTGAAACACCACCAATTCCTGGCTTCCTCGGGAAGACAGAACAGCTACGGAGAATGGACAATTTGCCTAGGGCTAAAGCCTCTGAACACCAGACAGAGATAAGAAAAGCTATCCCCACCCACACAGATAGAGATTGTAAATAGCACAGAAGCACAAAAGCCTCAAGACTCCAAGAAAAACAAGAAGAAGGGGGTGACTTTGGATACATTTTATGGGGCAAAAGTACAAAATACAGAGGAGATAGGAGAGGAAACACAAGCAAATTCTCTGAAACATTCCAAAGGAAATGGAAACTCTCCACAAACCCATGAAGAATTTGAATCAGAAATGATCAAAAAGATGGAAGCCTTCTGGGAGGAAAAGTGGGAAATAATGCAAAAGAAATCCATGCATCTACAGAACCAGTTTGACCAAACTGAAAAGGAAAACCAGGCTTTAAAGGTCAGAATTAGGCAACTCAAAGACAATGAACAAGAATTAATAAAGCAAAGCCAAAAGACCAAAAAATTAGAAGAGAACATAAAATATCTCACTGACAAGGTCATAGACTTGGAAAACAGAGGGAGAAGAGACAATTAAAGAATAATTGGACTATCAGAAAAGCCAGAAATAAACAGTAAACTCGACATTGTAATACAAGATATGATCAAAGAAAATTGCCCAGAGATCCTAGAACAAGAGGGCAATACAGACACTGAAAGAGTTCACAAAATACTCTCTACACTAAATCCCCAAAAGACAACTCTCAGGAATGTAATTGCCAAATTCAAAAGCTTTCAAGCAAAAGAAAAAATCTTACAAGAAGCCAGAAAAAAGACAATTTAGATATAAAGGAATGCCAATCAGGGTCACACAAGACCTTGAAATTTCCACTCTGAATGATTGTAAGGCATGGAACATGATTTTCAGAAAGGCAAGAGAGCTGGGCCTTCAACCAAGAATCAGCTACCCAGCAAAACTGACTATATACTTCCAAGGGAAATTATGGGCATTCAAAAAATAGAAGATTTCCAAGTTTTTGCAAAGAAAAGACCTGTGCTCTGTGGAAAGTTCGATATTGAAAAACAAAGAGCATGGAATACCTGGAAAGGTAAATATGAATGAAAGGGAAAAGGAGAAAAATGTTATCTTTTTTCTTTTACTCAAACTCTCTTCTATAAGGACTACATTTATATTAATCTATGAATATTTATATGTGGGGAAAATGTAATGTGTAAATAGGGGGAAAAGAAAGACCAAGTAGAATAATCTTTTTCACACAAAGATTCACACGGGAAGGGGAGGGGAAGAAAACTCCTATAAGAAGGAGAGGGAGAGAGTTTTCACTTAAACCATACTCTCAGGGAAATCAACTCTGAGAGGGAAGAACATCCAGATCCATTGGGATCTTGAATTCTATCTTACCCAACAAGGGTAGGGAGAAGGGAAAACCAAAGGGGGTAGGGGGTAGGGAACACAAAAAAGGGGAGGGAAGGAGAGGGGGCAGGGTAAAGGAACAAAAAGGGAGGGACTAGAAAGGGAAACATATTATAGGAGGGGAAAAGGGGGACTGATTTAAAGTAAATCACTGGATTAAAAGGTAGAGCTGAAGAAGAAAGGTTAGAATTAGGGAAGGATATCAAAATGCCAGGGAGTCCACAAGTGACAATCATAACTTTGAACGTGAATGGGATGAACTCACCCATAAAAATAGACGAATAGAGGAATGAATTAGAATCGAAAACCATACCATATGTTGTCTTCAAGAAACACACATGCGGCGGGTAGACACCCACAAGGTCAGAATTAAAGGATGGAGTAAGACCTTCTGGGCCTCAACTGACGGAAAGAAGGCGTGAGTGGCAATCATGATATCTGATAAAACCAAAGTAAAAATAGACCTGATCAAAAAAGATAGGGAAGGTAATTATATTTTGTTAAAAGCGACTTTAGATAATGAGGAAATATCAGTAATCAACCTGTATGCACCAAATAATATAGCACCCAAATTTCTAATGGAGAAACTAGGAGAATTGAAGGAAGAAATAGACAGTAAAACCATATTAGTGGGAGACTTGAACCAACCATTATCAAATTTAGATAAATCAAATCAAAAAATAAATAAGAAAGAGGGAAAAGAAGTGAATGAAATCTTAGAAAAATTAGAATTAATAGACATATGGAGAAAAATAAATACAGACAAAAAGGAATACCCCTTCTCAGCACCATATGGCACATTCACAAAGATTGACCATACATTAGGTCACAGAAACATGGCACACAAATGCAGAAAAGCAGAAATAATAAATGTGCCTTTTCAGAACACAAGGCAATAAAAATAATGATCAGAAATGGTACATGGAAAACCAAATAAAAAACTAATTGGAAAGTAAAAAATATGATACTCCAAAATCTTTTAGTTAGAGAAGAAATCATAGAAACAATTAATAATTTCATCGAGGAAAATGACAATGGCGAGAAATCCTTTCAAACCTTTTGGGATGCAGCCAAAGCTGTAATCAGAGGTAAATTCATATCCCTGAGTGCATATATTAACAAACTAGGGAGATCAGAGATCAATCAATTGGAAATGCAAATAAAAAAACTCAAAAGCTATCAAATTAAAAACCCCCAGCAGAAAACCAAACTAGAAATCCTAAAAATTAAGGGAAAAATTAATCAAATTGAAAGTGATAGAACTATTGATTTAATAAATAAGACAAGAAGCTGGTACTTTGAAAAAACAAACAAAATAGACAAAGTACTGCTCAATCACATTAAAAAAAGGAAAGAAGTAAAGCAAATTAACAGCATCAAAGATGAAAAGGGGGACATCACCCCGAATGAAGAGGAAATTAAGGCAATCATTAAAATTTACTTTGCCCAATTATATGGCAATAAATACACCAATTTAGGTGATATGGATGAATATATACAACAATACAAACTGCCTAAACTAACAGAAAAAGAAATAGAAATTTTAAATAATCCCATATCAGAAAATGAAATCCAACAAGCCATCAAAGAACAACCTAAGAATAAATCCCAAGGGCCCGACGGATTCACCTTCACGACGGATTCACCTTCTTTTTATCAGTTGATACCCAATAGATTTGACTCCATCCTCTTACTTTTATCCTATGTGTCTACCTTCCTCTTGTGTGTTTCTTGTTTATAGTATATGGTAGGGTTTTGGTTTCTAATCCACTCTGCTATTAGCTTGCGTTTTATGGGTGAGTTCATTCCATTCACATTCAGAGTTATGATTACCAGCTGTGTATTTCTCAGCATTTTGATTTCCACTCTATTCATGCCCTTTCTTCTTTCAGTATTTCCTTCTACACCAGAATTTTGTTTTTAATTGGTCCCCCTAATTCCCACCCTTATTTTACTTCCCTTTCTACTGCCCTCCCTTCTTATTTTCTTACAGTCTTTTTATACTACCCTGCCAACCTTTCCCTCCCTTGTACTGCTTTCATCCCCACCATTCCATTTGTTACCCTTCTACTTCCCTATAGGGCACAAATCAATTCTCTGCCCCCAATGGATTGGATTGTTCTACCCTCTTTTAGTCAATTTCAATGCATGTAAGAGTTGAGTATTTCCTATGTCCAACCTCTTTATCCTTTCAGTGTATTGATGTTCTCCCCCCTCCTCCACCATGTGCTTCTTTGTGACATAAATTTATCTTATTTTGTTTCTTTTCAGATTTCTCTTAGTATTAATCTCTTTTTTAACTTGTTATATATACATATATAAATACATATATATTTATGCATACATACATCTATATCTACATATATATCTATATCAATATCTATCTATCTATATATTTTTTGGCATTTCGTCCTATACAGTTTTTCACTGTTCCCTCTAAGTATAGTTCTTCTAACTACCCAGGTGATAACAACAATTTTTAGGAGTTACCAATATCTTCTTTTCTCATAGGGATACATACCATTTTAACTTATTGGGTCCCTTAAAAAAATGTTTTTGTTTTGTTTTTCTTTTTTTCCCCCTTTCTTAATTACCTTTTGATGATTCGCTTGGGTTCTGTGTGTGGGCGTCACATTTTCTATTCAGGTCTGTTCTTTTCTTTATAAATGCTTGGAATTCTTCTATTTTATTAGATGACCATACTTTCCCCTGTATGAATACAGTCAGTTTTGCTGGGTAGTTGATTCTTGGTTGTAGACCTAGTTCCCTTGCTTTCCAGAATATCATATTCCATGTGTTTCGGCCCTTCAGTGTGGATGCAGCCAGATCCTGTGTTATTCTCACTATAGTTCCATGGTATCTGAATGTCTTCTTCTTAGCAGCTTATAATGTTTTTCAAAGGATATAAACCTTTTTAATAGCAGTCTAATATAAATAAAATTATAAATATGGATATATATGTAATAATTCCCCCTTGTTCATTAATAATTTACAGTTTTCCACCCCCATCCCCACCTTCTCCTTTTAGCAGATGATTATATAACAACAGGTTGAATGATTTTTTAAGAGTTTGTATATATGTCAATTTATATGTATGTGCTTTTTCTTTAAATATATATTAACTTCAGAAGAAAATTCATTTGGCAGAGAGATGGAAATTTCAGTTTCTTCTTCCTTTACCACTTGGTAGCCATGTGATCTTGGGATGTCTCTTCAACTGTCTCCTATTCAGTTTCCTTATCTATAAAAAGGTTAGATTTGATTAGATATTTTATAAGGTTTTTCTCAGGTTTAAAATATTAGGAAAAGCATTTTTTGATTGCTGTTCTCCCTTCCAAACCCTGAAAAATGATAAAAGTTTGTAATTACTTGTATGTTTTGTCTCTTTTTCTCCATCATGTTATGCAACATGCATAGGTTGGATTAAACATAAGTAGTTGCAGTATATTATATCTTCCCAAGGGTGTTGGCTGATATTACTAACTAAATATCTCTAGTCTTTATCATTTACCTTCCCTGGGAATTGTCCCATCTGCAGTTTGTACTTGGTTCATCACATCTGAAAAGAGTTCTTCATGCATCATTGATTAAATGCCCATAGAATTGATGATACTCCTCTGATTTCAACAATTATTGATTTATTAAGAAGCTAGATTGTAAGATGTTCTCCATTTGTTAAGTTTAGATTATAGAAGTTTAACGTTTCTCATTTTGATTGAAAAAATATCTCTACCACATTTCAGGGTTTAGAGGACAGAATCTAAACAAACTGAAATTTGCAGTGCTTGTTTACCTAGAAAGAAAATGATATATTTTAAGGACACATTATAATAACATTTCTTAATCTAAATTTAGACG
Source organism: Monodelphis domestica (assembly GCF_027887165.1). Lineage (NCBI taxonomy): Eukaryota > Metazoa > Chordata > Mammalia > Didelphimorphia > Didelphidae > Monodelphis > Monodelphis domestica. The sequence goes on along the minus strand of NC_077227.1, from coordinate 239,928,947 downwards.
AAATATTTTCAGGTCATGTTGATTATCTACATAGTAAGGATGGAAGAAAAGAAGGAAGGAGAGGAGAAAGAAAGGGGGGCAAAAAGGAAGGAGATAGGGAGGATAGAGGAGGGGAAAGAAAAAAAGAATTTATTAACACTTACTATGTACTAGCATTATGCTAAAGACTTTCCAAATATTGTCTCATTTGATCCTCTATGGCAACTATATAAAGCAGATGCTATCATTACTTCTATTTTAAAGTTAAGGAAATTGAGGTTGACAGAGATTGAGTTACTTTCCAGAGATGACACAGCTAGTAGTGCCTGAGGTTTCCTTACTCTACTCTGCCACTTACCTCTCAATTAAGAAAACATAATAGACTGTGTTTTTCAGAGTCATTTGCTCTTGGAATTAATATAGGAAACCAAATTCACTTGTATATTACAGGGTGGACTAGAGAAAAAGCATTGCCTCTGGAATCAGAGGAACTGGTTTCATATTCCACTTCTGATGTTCACTACTAACTTGTGTGAGCTTGGGAAAGTACATAACTTCCCTGGCCCTTCATTTCCTCATTTAAGTATGATGGGTCTGAAGTAGATGGGCTTTTCTTCAATAAATATTTCTGATCCCTAGTTTCTTTCTCTTCTTCTGCAAAGACTGAAACCCCTCTAAAACTTCTTATCAACTACAGTTCTCACAAATATTTCCTAGAGGTTCTGCCCATTTCAACAAAGGTCATACATATTCTCTTATTCTTTGGTATCCCAAAGACTATTCAACCTATCCATTTGCCTTCTCAAAATGGTGGAAAATGTAATTGTACATTGTTTTCTGTAAACAACTGGCAACAACAAAATTCCATTATATATTCAGAAGTTTCAAATTTGGTAACTGGAAGTACAATTTAGAGACTGTAAAATAACAATAATTACAATAATAGGCAAATTTACATAGTGTTTAATATGTACCAGCCACTGTGCTAACTGCTTTACAATTAAAGCTCTCTAATTGTCTGAAGGTAGGGGGCTATAATTATTCTAATTTTTTAGAGATGAGAAAACTGGGGCAACTAGAGGTTTTTTTTTTTTTCGTTTAGCAATTTGCCAAGGTTTGTATACCTTGGATCTATCAGACACTGAATTGGAACTCATTATTTTCCTGACTCCAAGCCCATTGCACTATCTGCCATATTGCCTAACTGACAATGAACATTACAATTGATTCTGATAGTGAGAATTATCCTGACTAAGTTCACAAAGGCCCCTACCAGAAAATTTCTGTCAATAATACCAAAGTTTTAGTAAAGGGGAAGTGCACAGGTGGTACTGCTTGAGAGCAATCTTGGCAATGGATGGTGATGACTGATGGGGAGCAGTGGAAAGAAATGGCAGCAATTGATTCTGTTAATTGATCAAGGAGTAATTATAGGAAATTAACAGAATTATTGGACTCTGTCCCAGATTTCTTAACCTACCTCCTAGATGATCAAAACTCACTTCTGAACTTCAGAGTCAAGAGCTAACATGCTATGGGTCGCTAACACAACATTTTCATGATACTTTCATCAACCTTTCATTTGAAAATTGTATTCAAGGTCTCATAGAACTCTGAGGGTAAATTCAAGAAACTGCCAGAAACTTCTTAAGGCATAAAATGTCAATTTATTCTTTCACTTATCTGCTGTATTTGACATTTATTAAAATTGTATTATATTGAAGCTCTGAAATTCAAAAGGTAGAAGCTCTCCAATGATGTTTTTCTTTTAAATTATTTGGACAATTAATCAAATCAAATCACCATTTCTCAAAATCACCCCAAGTTATTTTTTAAAAATGTGTTTATATAATGATATTTAAACCAGAATCTATTCCCACCTGATATTGTTTGTCTACTTGCAGTAAGAACAAGTGTTAAAGTCTAGGCAGGATGAAAACTTGACCCAATTATAGTAAATCAGGATGCTTTTTTATTCTGAATCTGATAAGGAGTGACAGCCAACCTGGAAAACTCCCCTCAATGCATTGAAACACATGTTTAGAAACAGAGAGTGGTACTGGTATCTATGTAAATAGTCAAGAAATATTTGTTTAATTGAATTGAATTGAGTTAAATTGAGCCCAGAATGCCTGTAGTCTAGCTCTCACTGATTCAATCTTCTTCACAATCAGTTCATGATCACTAAAGAAATCAGACTTAGACTTACCTACCAATTCTCATTAAACATTCAGTTGGCTAAAATTACCCACTGACGTTCTAAAATCCAACCTGTTCACAAATATGTGACTGACCTAAGGCACCATTGCTCCAAATGTATATGATGGTTAATTCCATCCCAAATTTGTGTTTGCCATCATCTAAGAGTCAGCATGCTGAATGTTAATTAAAACGGTCATGGAGATAGCTATTCCTCATCCTCATAGTTTACAGCATTTTCAGTACAGCTAACAACATCTGCTATCCAGGCTTTCTGCCTCTACTATCGCTCTATATTTCACTCCCACTTATACACAATCATCTGATTAATCATAGCAAGGTAATGCTCCAATCATATCACTCCACTGCTAAAAAAAAATGGAAGAAACAAAAACACACAAAAAATCCACAATAACCTTTTTGAAACTTCTTATTAATACTAAAAGTCCTTAACATAGTACTCAAGGCTCTCTAATGTATGGCTCCAACTTGCTCACTCATCTATAAAATGAGAAGGAATATTTTAAATTTCCAAGTTACTTTCTGCTTTAAATACAAATATAACAATCCCACTTATTAGTCCTCTTTAGTATCTCAAGTTTTAGCACCACTAGACAACTCCACATTCTCTGAAAACAATATGGTATAGTGAAGAGGGGTGCATTTGTAGTCAAAGCACTTGGGTTTGAATCATGCATCTCTTTTTTCATTACATTTGAGAACTAAGGCAAGTCACAGAACCTCAAATTCCTTATGTCAAAAATGAACATTTTGGAATGGATGATTACTCAGGTACCTTTTAAATCTATAGAATAAGGGTTTGAGAAGTTATTGGAATCCTGGGATTTATAGTTCTACTCAGGATATTTTTGTGTCTGAACAATAAATTGCCAAAGGATATTCAGTTCTCAGATGCCACATAACTCCAAATAAATAAGTTTGTACCCTATGAAGTTGGAGTTCTTTCCTAAGCCAGACAGCACTTATAGAGATAAACACATATTAAACATATAAAAGAAATGTTAAGAATATAGAATGAGGGGACAACTAGATGGCTCAGCAGATTGAGAGCCAAGTCTAGAGATGGGAGGTCCTCGATATAAATCTGGCTTCAGATATTTCCTAGCTGTATGACCTTGAGCAAGTCACTTAACCCCCATTCCTTAGTCCTTAACTACTCTTCTGCCTTGGAACCAATACACAGTATTGTTTCTAAGAGAGAAGATAAGGGTTGAAATATATAAATATAGATACCTATATAATTATATTATATCGACACATAAACATATGCACATATTATACATGCACACATATTACACATTAGAAGTACATACTGTATGTTTACAAATATATACACACATAGACAAGGTTTAATACTTTCATGTTTTTCAGGCTAAGGATGAGTGTATTTTTGGAGTGGAAATCAAAGTTGTAGTCATGGAACTCTACTAGCTTCTTCATAAATCTGTTTAATACCAGTCTTGGAAAATATGTATTCCATTTTTAACAAAACATGAAAGCAATATACAGTGTTCTCCAAAAACCTTTAGAACTCTCACCAGGCATAAACATTGGGTCTTTGCTACTAGGCACTACTAATACATTTTTCTTGAAAGCACCCTAGGGAGCGCATCATACTCTGCTCCCTCTGCAGATAAGAAAATAAAAAGTTCACTCTAGTTGTGGTTCTCACTAATTATTTGTTTAACCCCATAGGACGGATATACTAATGCCATGAAAGCCCTCTTTTCTGAGCAGACTATTGCCAGATTTGCCAGGGGCTGGAGCGAATCTATCATTATGTTACATCATGCATTTTGATGTGAACTGACATGGATATAATATGATTTACCTGAAAAAAGTTGATTTTGTCTGAATGATGTCTTGACCTGAGGAGCTTGGGAAAAATGAAAAGGGGATGAATTTGCATGATTTGTGCCATAAGCAATATTTATAATGTACAAAGGTTTTAAAGATTAATATATCCCCAGAGCAGCACAAAAAAGTAGACAGGAAAGGTTACTTGATGATCATCCAAACACTCTATTTATTCATAGTGGTTTCATGTAAAAGATCCATTTGTGGTTGCTAATTTTCTTTATGCTTTAGTCATTAATTTAATATGTGAAATGAACATTGATATCCTTATGTTAAAGACATTTTCTGCATGTTTAACTCTTCCATTGAATAAGAATGGGACCAATAGTGCTTAAAGGAATTGCTGATTTATTTATTTTCCTTATTATTCAAATGGTTTAAAGTACTCTTAATCTCTTAAGCTTGATCATGCTTTCTTGATTATAAGATAGTTGAAAGTATATTTTATGAAACAGTTACATTAAGGCTTTACTATCAATTAATGTGTGTGTGAAGGCAGGAGAATGATTTGGAACTTAGAGAGGCAGAAAAACTTCAGATGTTAGCAAATTATCTTCCTTGAAGAAAAAGAATGTTCCTAAAGTATAATGAGGATGTTTTGTATTGACAGTGATTCCAAAAGACAATCACTTAAACTATTCATTAAGTTTTTATTTCTTCCTTGGAGTATATGCTTCTCTTCATGGAACTATGACAATCTTCACAATAGTTTTTTTCTTTTCTATTTAAATATAAAAAATGCCTTCAAATTTTTATAATTATGGAAATAGGAAGCTTTGCTGTTCCTGTTCAACCTCATTTTCAGAAATTAATATGGAAGCATAGTTAAATTAAAGAGCATTGAGAAGAAAGGTTATTTAAAGTTTCAGAATGCATTAAAGGGTGATTTCAGGGTGGTCTCAAGGCTACATACATTTGCATTAATCCATATTTTAATTTTTTCAAAAAGTCAGAAGTCAGAATATGATATTTATATATTGGTATATGTAGACATATAAACATAATTACATACTTATTTATATTTAACTACTTTAATGTCTATTTATGAGCACATAAATATATATACATATATAAACATGTATACTAATTACACACATATACATATATACAAATTCACACATACTTATTGATTTTCTTCACATATCACGTTTGAGCAGATGTGATGCTTAGACATGATGAGTGAAGAAAATCAGTCATCTATTATTTTTCTCTTTGGTGTCAAAACATAGATTTTTTTCTTTTAAATGAAGCAATTACTACTGATTATGCAGAGAGTCTTCTTATGCTAAGTCCTAAAAAGGCCTCAATAATAATCTTAGTTATATCTGTAATGGTTTTCTTAAGAAATTTTAACATTTGGGGGCAGCTGGGTAGCTCAGTGGATTGAGAGCCAGGCCTAGAGATGGGATGTCCTAGGTTCAAATCTGGCCTCAAATACTTCCCAGCTCTGTGACCCTGGGGAAGTCATTTGACCCCCTTTGCCTAGTCCTTACCACTCTTCTGCCTTAGAGCCAATACACAGTATTGACTCCAAGACGGAAGGTAAGGGTTAAAAAAAAAAGAAATTTCAAAATTTTAATTTTGGTAACATTTTTATCTCTTATGGATGTCCTCTGTGTATAGTTTCCATGGATTGCTTAGTGTTTTAAAAGTTCTCTGAGATGAGAAATAGACACATCAGTATATTCTTCAGAATATTATCAAGGCAAAAGCAAGTGATTTTGTATGTTTTTATTTTACCATTGAGCATAATTGCTACTACTAATGCTTTATTAATGATAAAGATTGTCCTATTTTTTTCAATAAAGACAAAAATTTAGTTTTATTAACAAAGCAATATTATTTACAGCTTTCACTCCAAAAGTCAAATGAGAGAGATTAGGGAAAAATTAGGGGAAAAAAGTAAGAGAAGTATTTGATCACAGAATTTGACTACTTAACTATAAAGAGTGAGGTGGGGCTTGAACTCAGGCAATCTCTTTGTATTAATTCCTTATATATTTTAGATTCCAGTCCCTTATCAGAGATAGTTAATTCAGTTTTTCCCCAAACAATATTTCCCTTCATATACTAGCTTAACCATTTTCTTCATGCAAAAGCATTTGTAATTATGTGTCATTAGAATTGTCTCTTTTTAAAATGTCTTATTCCACATTTCAGAAAGTAATTTTCCAATCAACAGTTGCAAAGAGTATCTCTGTCTCTTTGTCTCTCTCTGTCACTCTCTCTCTCTGTCTCTCTCTTTCTACTTTCACATACATTTTCAGGATTTTTGGAACATTAACTAATACTTCTACGTCTTTGAGATCTAAGTTTGTTATACTGTCTATTAGATCTCCTTCTTTGGAGATTTTTCTTCATTCTATTTTTGTGGACTTGTTTGTCTTTAATTTTGTACCCTGAACTATAATTTTGACATAACCATCATCATAATACATTCCTTTAAAGTCTTATTAATCTCTTAAACAATACTCAAACTTTCTGCTAGTCAATGATTCAGAGACTCTATTTCATTTAAAATTTTTGTTTAATTTTCCTTCTTAGGAATGTACCATGACTTTCTTTGAATATTTACTCATTTTCATTCTATCTTCATGAGTTTATCTCTTGGGTAAAGTGCCTGGAAGATAGATTTATACCCAGACCGTCTATCTTTCACCCTATGGTTATTAGAATTTTCCTTATATTGTCTGTAGCTTTTCTCTGGATTATCTGCTCTCTTCTTTCTACTATTCTGTTCTGTTGCTTTATAGACCCAGCAGAGTGGGCATCAGCATCTTCTCATGGGGAAATATGGAGACCGATCTTGAATTCCCCTTAGCATTACATCTCCATGGAGGTTAAACTTACTATAATGGAGTATCTAGTCCTTTTCCCTTAGGCATATACTTCCCTGCTATCTAACTATGTGTTGCTGTTTGTCCTTCCACCCCCATCCTACATTTGTACTTCCTTTACTTCACATAACTTTAATTAATTAATTTAATTTCACATAATCAATTTTTTCTTCATCTTAGGGGGTGTGAGTATTTGTGGGAGTTAAGTCTAAGTCACTGCTGTGGGGGTATTGAGCAGGGACTCACACACCAAGACCTTGAAGCAAAAGTCTAAGAGCTTGTTTTTGATGGCTGTCCTCAAAGATATTTAATAAAAAGTTAAATCTTTCAGTTTTGTGGTGTTATTTCATTAGGTTTTTAAACTGAACAGTGTTTTCATCCTCATATTGTATGGTTTTAGATTGTTACTCTATATGAGGCACATCTTCTCTTTATAGGAGGTGGGCCAAATCTCCCAAATCAATAGATGTAGAAATAAGATTTAATCTAATTAAATCACAGATGATAAAGTTTTAATATAGTAAAAAGGGTTAAATTAACTGAAAAATATCACTACATCTGGTTATCCCTTTATGAAGCATGAATTTCTTTCTATGATGGAATCAAAGAAATGAACTCAGTTTCTGAGCAAAAAGTAGAAATATCACTCAGGGTTTAATGTAGCTAAAAGTTAGAAAAATAAAGTGGAGGCTCAGAGGAATTTTTGGTGAATGGGAGGGAAAAGGAATTCTCTGGTAGCCAAGCAGATAATCAGCTATAAAGGGAAGAGAAGACTAGACATAGCTGTCAAGAGGTAAGCAGTGGAGAGGAGTAAGTGCTGTGAATCTGGCTGAGCAGGCAACCCATAAAAGACAACACATGGAAGAGGAGCTGGGTGAAATTTCTATAATGAAAGAAAGGATTTTCCAGGCCTGTAAGTTCCAGAAGGTATGAGTGTTTTTTTCCACTATGTAGATTTTACTATGTGCCACACCTCATTGTACCACTGTACTCTATGTCCTTTCTTCTTTAGTGCTATTTCTCTCTATAGGAGATTGTAATTTAGGTTTTTATTTTTATGTGTGTGTTTTGGGAAGTAGAGGTTAGTTATTTTTTAAACTAAAAAATTACATATTTTAAAAGATATCTTATTTTTCTCAAATTACATGTAAAATCAACATTTGCCGTTCACTTTTTATATATTTTATTTTATTTGGAAAATTTATTTAATTAATTAATTTAGAATATTTTACCATTCAATTTTTTTAAAATTGAGTTGCAAATTCTTTTCCTCCCTCCCACTGTTCCTCCTCTCAACTGTCCCTCAAAAAAGCCTCAAAGAGAGGTTAATAAATGTGATAAAGATTTCATATTTGCAATCTTGCAAAACACTTTTTCACATTAGTCATTTTCTCAAAGAGGAAGGAATGAAAGAAAGAAAGAAAGAAAGAAAGAAAGAAAGAAAGAAAGAAAGAAAGAAAGAAAGGAAGGAAGGAAGGAAGGAAGGAAGGAAGGAAGGAAGGAAGGAAGGAAGGAAGGAAGGAAGGAAGGAAGGAAGGAAGGAAGGAGTATAGTATAATTTAGTCTGTAGATGGACTCTATCAGTTCTTTCTCTGGAGACAGATGTTATTTTTCATCATAAGTCTTTGGGATTGTCTTGTATCACTCTAATGCTGAGAATAAAGAGGTCATTCACAGTTGTTCATCAAAAAAATATTGTTGTTATTGTGTACAGTGTTCTTCTTTTGCTTGCTTTGTTTTGTATCAATTCATGTCAGTCTTTCAATGTTTTTTCATAATCATCCTGCTTGTCATTTCTTATAGCACAATAGTATTCCTTTAGGATCAGAGAGCTCAAATTTTTAATCCATTCTCCAATTCTTTGCTAAAAGAGCTGTAATAAATATTTTTTAATAAATAAGGCCTTATACCAATTTAAAAAAAAATCTTTGGAACACAGACCTAGTAATGGTATTTCTGGATCAAAGGGAATGCAGAGTTTTAGAGCCCTTTTAGCATAATTCTAAAATGCCCCACAGAATGTTTGGATCATATGACAAATCCATCAACAGCGTGTCAGTGTCCCAATTTTCCCACATCCTCTCCAACATTTGTCATTTTCCTTTTCTTTCATATCTGCCGATCTAATAGGTGTGAGGTGGTACCTCAGATGTTTTTTTTTTTTAATTTTCATTTTACTAATCGACTGATTTAGAGCATTTTATATGACTATTGACAGTTTTATTTTTATCACCCCAAAACTGCCTTTCCGGTCCTTTGATCATTATCAATTGAATGACATATTTTTAAAAAATTGATTCATATTTCTATCTTTCCAAATATTTTATATAGTACTGGAATTAATTGTTCTTTAAATAGTTGGTGTCTGTTGGGACTGTGAAGGGAGTTCACAGGCTAGTTAGAAATCTTGAGAAGCTAATAGATAGCTTGGGTAGGTTTGAGTTGAGGCATTGTTGCTGTGGGGACAGGGCCTACCTGGAAAGCCTAGGTCTGGTCAAGTTCCTGCTGCCGATCTTTACCAGGCGTGGGACCTCACCCTTGACCTTTCCTGGGTCTTGGCCTCAGCCTGCTGCTGCCTTGCATTATGTTGGGACCTCTCTTCTGTGGGGGCAGAGCCAGCCTTTCCCCCACTGGTATGCCACCAGTCCTTGCTCTGGCTTTCTGCTCTACACTATGCTCCCCATCCCATCCCAGGGAGACAAATTTTCCTGCTGATGCTCCAAGCTTTTCTGGGTTAGAGAATTGCTATATTGCTCCAAAATTTAGTAAGAAGTTTTGTTTTAAAGTGATTTAGCTGTGAATTTTGAGAGATCAGACAGGTTCCTCCCTCATTTTGCCATTTTGGCACTTGAAGTAAATGGGTTTCTTAAGAGCTAATTGTTTCTAGTGGGTAATTAGTAAGGAGAAACACCTAAGTGGGGACTCATGAACAATGATACCTCTTTCCTAGGCTTTTAGAACTTATGTTAGTAATCACCTTCTGGGGACTTATCTCATTAATACAAATATAATTTGAGAGAATAGTCTCTCAGAAGGAGCACTTCAACTTTTTTGAGAATTTAAGATGAGAGACAATTATTTTTGACATCTTGTACAATGTGTTGTACAGTTACTTTTTTTTCCATGATGAATCCTTGTAGACTTTCTTGTTGTCTAGTGGTGTTCTATGACTGTAAAATTCATGAATTAAAGTGATAAATGATTACTTGGAATTTGTCTTTTTTGAGTTATTGAGAATATGTAACAATTATACAGAAAAATATTTATTTTATTTTTTTCCTGTGTCGAATACAATGTCTGAGGTTAACCTGTGTATTTTGAACCAAAGTTTCTTTAAGATTCTCATCTAAATATAAAGAAATTGAAAAAGATCAGCAGGAAAGAACATCATTCACAGTTTCCTTGCCTGGTCATGTCACTGCCCCAGCTGGTAAAGACGCTCCACTAACCCCTTTCATTTGGGATAAAATACAAATTCCTTTTTCATTGAAAGTCCATTACAGTCTGGTTCCAGATTATCTTTCTCGACTTGTTGTTAATCATTCTTGTTCACACACTCTTATGTTCCAGGCAATCTGGCCAACTTGCTGCTCTTTCGCTTCTGCATTTCACCCTCTGTCTCCACATCTTTTCAGCAATGATTCCCCATATTTGACATGCAGACTGGCCCTACCAGCTCTCATCATTTTACCTAACTGCCTTGAAAGCTCAAATTCAGTACCATGAAACTGACCTGATGTCTTCAGTTGTTAGTACCTTCTAATCCCACAATTATATTTTATTGTATATTTATGCATGAATATAATATATAGACATGTGCATATATCCATTTTATATATGTATCTATACAAATATGCACAGACATGTTTACATACATATGCGTATACATGTACATATAGCTTTCACGTCCTTAAATCACAGAGAATGTAAACTTCTCAAGAACAAAGTTTTTTAAAAATTCTTTTGAATGGATGAATGAATGAATGATATCATCTGCAATTTCATTCAATGTCACATGGAGACTCCTGGTTTTGAAAATGGATAGCATGACCAACAGGATCAAAGGGTTAGACATTTCTCCATTTCCCACTAACATTCATGAAATCTCTGAATGAGGTAACTGAGGTAGAAAAGTCACACAAAAAGAAACTGTTTTTAAACAAGGTAAGAACAGTATGAACTAATGGTGAGTAATGATGACTTCTAGCTCTCACTCAGCACTTCTCCGTCAGCAGCTTCCATACTCCAGCACAAATAAGACCCTATATTTGTGTTCTTGGACCCCTTCAGGTATTTACCTATTGCCAAAGTCTTTGGGGGAACACCTCAATATTCCTTTGGAATAGGCATCTCTTTTCTACTATACTTGGCTATTTTCCGGGGACTGACAGGTTTAGGAGGGACGATAGCACTCTGTGTGAGGTGGTCTCAATGTTGGAGAATGAAAAGGTGACAGAAATTCTACCCATAACACAATCTTCCTTCTGAAGCATGCAAAAACCAATATTGATTCGAGTAAGAGACCTAAAGAATAGAGTAAATTGGGATAAACCAACATGTGGGGAATGAGGCTTCAGGAAAAAAGATATGACCACCAACCTGGACTATTTCTTCCTTCCAAAAGAAAATTCAGGCAGGAACCAACATTAGTGCAAAGCTAATTTCCCTGTCTGAGAAGAAACTGACGCAACTGTCATCCAGTACTTGGGAAAGGAGTTGGGAAATCAATAATAGGAGAATATAAGTGTAATGAGACTGGCACATATGTGGCATGTCTTATCCAATAGTGCACATGGAGGAGGCTGGAGAAGTTACTTCCAGGAAAGTTAAGATGATATAGTGGAATTGCTTTGCAAAGGATCTGTAGAAATTATGTAACTGCTTCTTGACATAGAGTTTTAGTTTAACAATTCAGTGACAAATTACAAATTCTGTAAGCAAATGAGAGACATATTTTTAAACAAAAAGAAAAAGAAATTCCAATAGCACCAGACTATTCTACTTCCACCAGAAACTTCAGAAGGGAATGGAATTATATATAAAGCAAAAGAATTCAAGGTGCAAATACAGTGACATAACTTGCAAATGATATAATCAATGAAAAGATGAATATTCAATAAAAGAGGCATTTGAAGTATTCCTATAAGTGTGAGAATATAATATTTTAAGTATACCAAATAATGTAAATACAATAAAGGTCAATAAATGAAAATACAAAGGAAAGGATGAATAATAAAATTAATTATACAATAAACTCAGGAATGTAAACTACTAGAGTAAGGACTTCTAATTCAATGGGAACTGAAGGGAATATTTACAAAAGTTTAGTAGAAATGAGATTAAATCAATATTACATATAATATACAACAATAATCTTTAAATGAAGTATTGGATTAAAAATACAAGGTCATTTTTTTTCAGGAAGGATAATAGAAGAAAGTATCTTGGATAACAAGTGTGGTATAAAATAGGTAATTTTAATTGCAAGATAATTAAAAGCTTTTGCATCAACATAAGCAATACAACTAGGAAAAAAAATAACCTGGTGTTTGGGGTGTGGGGAATTCCTTGGTTAAATATGACTGATAGAAGTCTATTATATAAAATATAGGAAATTGATGGAAAATTAGATTAAATCATCTACCTAATAGATAGGATAGCTAGGTGGCACAGTGGATAGAGTGCTGGGCATGGAGTCAGGAGGACCTGAGTTGAAATCTGACCTCAGATACTTGCTAGGAATGTGACTCTGTATAAGTGACTTACTTCAGTTTCTTCCTCTGAACAATGAGCTACAGAAGGAAATGTAAAGCACTGTAGAGAAATATGAACTATCAATAGCTATTTGAAAGTTTTATTCAAATCTCCTAAAAATGGTAAAATCCTAAAAACAATACTGAAGTTTCAACTTACAAATATCAGATTATCAACAATGATGAAAGATGAAAATTATTAATGCTTAGGGACTATGGACAATCATTCTAATGTACTACTAGAATTATAGATTTTTCTGGCTATTTGGAAATAGATTTTAAAAGGAACAAAATAATAGATGCTTTTTGACCTAGCTACACTAGTACTAGATTCATGGTCCAAGGAGGTCAAAGCCAGAATCAAAGATTCAATATATACAAAGCCTGTTTATGGCAGCAGATTTATGATAGCAATGAAATGGAGATAAAATGGGTCTCCATCAATTGGGGAATGATTGAATAAATTGGAGTATATAGGTATAATGAATTATTATTGGGACACAAACGAAGTAGGTGAAAATTTCTGGAAATCTCAGGAAAACGTGATCTCATGCAGAGGATATTAAGCAGAACCTAAAGGAAAAAGATTAGACAAAATCCAAAATAATGAAAGGAAAACAACAATGAAATATGACAGATCTTTGATCAATATTGTGATCAATTATAGTTTTAAGGAACTGTCTATGAAACTTACTTCTCTCACAGCAGAGGACTAGTTGACTCTGGTCACATAATGGGATATATGTAGTTAAATATAACTAATATGCTGATTAATTTTATTTAATAGTAAGTTTTACAGGGATGGGAAGAAAGTGATTGGGAAGCTACAGTAAAATTTTAAATTATAATTGAAATTCATTGTTAAAATATTTTTTAACAGCACAGAATGGCCATTGGCTTGACATGAAAGAAGAATAAACTTTGAGCTAGATTGTAAGCTCGTCACATATAGGGTTACTTCTCTTATTTCTTCATTTCTACTATAGTACTTAAGTAATGTGATAAGCTAGACAATAAACAAAAATGAGTAACCAAGATGATAGGGAACTTTGAGGCCAATATGTATGTATGTGGACTCATTGAAGGAAATGACCTCTTCAAAGAAAGGTGGAATGCTAACTTTTCAAGCATCTTGTAGAAAGAATTCTTATTTGAGTAAGCACTAGTCTAGAAGTTTATTGAGGTCCCTTCTCAGTTATGTTTTCTGATAAAAACATAGTAAATATTTATACAAAACTATGGAACTTTTCATTACAGCTTAATTGAATAGAACAGAAAAGATGAATTAAGGCAAGATCATATTTTATAAAACATAACACATACTGGATATCAGTAGTGAACATTGGCATGATGGTCCTATTTTAGTATCTTTGTAGATATTTATTGATTGTTTTAGATGCCTTTTTGCCTTTAATATAAAACATACTGCCATATCTTTGAGTTGCAATATTCATGAACTAGTGTTTTATCAGGTGCATACAATTTTCTTATGAAAACATATTGCTGCATGCACTAGTTCACTTCTCCTTGAATCTGTTATTTCATGTTATGGAGACATATGTTTAAGTCTAAAGAAAATAATTATAGGAAGGTAATCATTTGAGCAAACATCATTTTACCAACACTCAGGATCCCCATTAGAAATAAGTAAACCAGTTTAAAGACTGGGGAGGGAGCATAATTTCCAGTTATTTCTCCTAGTCTGACCTTTCCTTTGAGAAGAGTAAGTGTAAAACCTAATCTTTTTCCAAGACTTTAAGAAATATAAACTTTTTCTTTCTTCCTTTCTTTATTTACTTTTTTCTTTCTTTGTTTCTTCCTTCCTTCCTTC